>NC_081361.1:103111015-103163515 GCF_030684315.1 Stegostoma tigrinum
AGGGAGGAGGTGTGGGGGCAAGTGTAGCACATCCTGCGGTTGCAGGGGAAGGTGCCAGGTGTGGTGGGGTTGGAGGGGATTGTGGAGCGAACAAGGGAGTCTTGTACAGAGTGGTCTCTCTGGAAGGTAGACAAGGGTGGGGATGGAAAAATGTCTTGGGTGGTGGGGTCGGATTGTAGATGGTGGAAATGTCGGAGGATGATGCGTTGTATCCGGAGGTTGGTGGGGTGGTGCGTGAGAACAAGGAGGATCCTCTTGGGGCGGTTGTGGCAGGGGCGGGGTGTGAGGGATGTGTTGCGGGAAATGCGGGACATGCAGTCAAGGGTGTTCTCAACCACTGCGGGGGGAAAGTTGCAGTCCTTGAAGAGCGTGTACATCTGGGATGTGCGGGAGTGGAATGCCTCATCCTGGGTGCAGATGCAGTGGAGGCGGAGGAATTGGGATAGGGGATGGAATTTTTGCAGGAGGGTGGGTGGGAGGAGGTGTATTCTAGGTAGCTGTGGGAGTCAGTGGGCTTGAAGTGGACATCAGTTTCTAGCTGGTTACTTGAGATGGAGACTGAGAGGTCCAGGAAGGTGAGGGATGTGTTGGAGATGGCCCAGGTGAACTTGAGGTTGGGGTGGAAGGTGTTGGTGAAGTGGATGAACTGTTTGAGCTCCTCTGGGGAGCAAGAGGCGGCGCCGATACAGTCATCAATGTAACAGAGGACGAGGTGGGGTTTGGGGCCTGTGTAGATGTGGAAGAGGGACTGTTCCACGTAACCTACAAAGAGGTAGGCATAGCTGGGGCCCATGCGGGTGCCCATGGCCACCCCCTTTGTCTGTAGGAAGTGGGAGGAATCGAAAGAGACGTTGTTGAGGGTGAGGACGAGTTTGGCTAGGCAGATGAGGGTGTCGGTGGAGGGGTATTGGTCGGGCCTGCGGGATAGGAAGAAGCGGAGGGCCTTGAGGCTATCTGCATGAGGAATGCAGGTGTATAGGGATTGGACGTCCATGGTGAAAATGAGGTGTTGGAGGCCAGGGAATTGGAAGTTCTGGAGGAGGTGGAGAGCGTGGGTGGTGTCACGGACGTAGGTAGGGAGTTCCTGGACCAAAGGGGAGAAGATGGAGTCCAGATAGGTGGAGATGAGTTCGGTGGGGCAGGAACAGGCTGAGACAATGGGTCGACCGGGGCAGGCAGGTTTGTGGATTTTGGGAAGGAGATAGAAATGGGCCGTGCGGGGTTGGGGAACAATGAGGTTGGAGGCTGTGTGTGGGAGGTCCCCTGAGGTGATGAGGTCATGGATGGTGTTGGAGATGATGGTTTGGTGCTCGGACTGTTGAAAGTTCTTCTCTATAATTGCAATTTAGAACTTTAACTTTTAGATCAGGCCTATCCTTTTCCATAACTATTTTAAAAGTAATGGAATTATGGCCACGAGGGTCCCAAAGTCCCCCGAGACTAACATCCATCACTTGCCCTGCCTCATTTCTCAAGAGAATAACGCATTTTGCTCCACCTCTAGTCGGGCCATCTACATATTGATTTTAAAAAACATGTCCTTGAACACATTTAACAAATTCCTTATCATCCAAGCCTTAATACTATTGCAATCCCTGTCTGTGTTTGGAAGATTAAAACCATAACCAACCTACTATTCTTACAGATACCTGAGATCTCTGAACATGTTTGTTTGCCAGTTTCCCTCTGACTATTATGGGGTGTCTATAGGACCATCCCATCAAAGTGATCACCCCTCTCTTATTTCTGAGTTCTACCCATAAAGCTTTCCTGGTTGATCCCTCAGAAATGACCTCTCTAAGCACCACAGTAATGTTTCCCTTCATCAAAAATGCCACCCCCCCCAAACCCCTCGCCTCCTTTGCTATTCTTCCTGGAGCATTGAGCTACCTGTCCTGTCCCTCCATTGGCCATGTTTCTGTAATAGCTATAACCTCCCAGCCCCATGCCCCAAGTTTATCTGCCTTCCCTATCAGGCCTCTTGCTATGAAATAAATACATTTTGATTCTTCAGGGTTACCTCATTTTCTGACTTTTGTCTTTTCAAATTAACTTAGTCTCTTTAACTTCAGAACTAGCCTCAAATCTCTATGCTCACTACTATTTAGGACCCCCACATCACCCCCCGCCAGACTAGTTTAACCCGTTCGGAGGGGCTGTAGCAAATCTCCCTGCCACAAATCTGGTCCCCCTCCAGTTCAGGTGAAATCCATCCCTTTTGAACATGTCCCTCCTGCCTCAGAAGAGATCCCAGTGATCCAAAAATCTGAATCTCTTCCCACTGCACCAGCTCCTCTGCCACTGATGTATCTACCCAATCTTCTTCTTGAGTCGACCACACTGTTGTGGGTCTGGTGTTACATGTAGTCCAGACCAGGTAAGGAATGCAGATTCCATCGCTAAAGAACATGAGTGAACCAGATAGGTTTTTCCAACAAGTGATGGCAGATTCATGGTCACTGTCGCTGAGATGAGATTTCACTTGACTAATAGGTTGATTTATTGTCTCGTGTACCTGAGGACAGTGAATAGCTTTGTTTATGAGCTGTACAGGCAAATCATTGCGAGCAAGGACATATAGGATGAGAAAAAAATTGGATAGAGGCATACAAGTTACATTGCACAGCGTGCTTGTTAGGCAAGATCAAGATCAACATTAGCAAGATGGGCATTATTTGAAATTAGAGACTGCATTAACTGTTCCTGCACCTGCTGGTGCATGTGTGGGGCTTTGATGATCGCGGCAGCGAACTGTATAACTGGAGTATGCAGGTGGACGGCTGGTTTCTGTGATGGTCTGGGCCATGCATACCACCCTCTGTAGTTTCTGATAGTCCTGGGGAGAGCAGTTGCTGTACCAGGCTCTTATGTACCTGGACAGTTTGCTTTGAATGGGGCATCTGTCGGAGTTGGTGAGGCACGGAAAATTTCCTGAGCCCCCTGAGGAGGAAGAGGCGTTGTTGTGCCGTCTTCACTGTCGCATCTACTTGGAGGTTCCAGGAGAGATTGTTGCCCCACTCCAAGGAACATGACCCTCCAAACTCACTCCACCTCAGCTTGGTTCATGCAGATGGTGGAGGCACGTTCTTCCCACTCTATTCTGAAGTCAATGATCAGTTCTTTTGTGTTGCTGATGTCAACAGAGAGGTTGTTTTCATTGCACCACATCACCAAGACCCCACCTCCGTTCTGCATTCTGACTCTGCATTGTTAGGTATCCATCCCACTACGGTGGTGTCATCAAACTTCCAGATGGTCTTCAATCGGAATTTGGCAACACAGCCATGGATGAACAGGGAGTACAGCAGGGGGCTGAGGACACAATCTTGGGGGTGTCCAGTGTTGAGTGTTATTGTGGAGGAAGTGCAGTTACCTATCCTCAGTGGTTGTGGTCTGTGAGTCAGGAAGCTGAGGATCTAGTTGCAGAGGGTGGAGGTCAAGGTCACAGAGTTTTGAGATCAGTCTGAGGGGATAATGGTGCTGAAGGTGGAGCTGTAGTCAATGAGCAATTCCAGATTTATACTAATTCGACTGAAATTCCACCAGCTTCCACAGGGCAATTTAAATCCTAACCAACCTCTTCCTTCCCAGAGACTCCTATAGGCATCCCCAACCTCCCCTCTAACTCTCTCACCTTGAACCTGTGCCCCCTTGTAATTGAAACTTCAGCCCTCGGAAAAAGCCTCTGACTATCCACCCTACCAATGCTCCTCATAATTTTGCAGACCTCTATCAGGTCTCCTCTCAGCCACTATCATTCCAGTGAAAACAATCCTAGTCTCTTTAACGTTTCCTCATAATCAATGCCCTGGAGACCAGGCAACATCCTGGAGAACCTTCTCCGTGCTCTCTCCAAAGTTTCCACATCCTTCTGTAATGTGGTGACCAAAACTGCACACAATACTCCAAATGTGGCCTAACAAGGGTTTTATATCACTGCAACATGTTTTACCAACTCTTGTACTCCATGCCCCAGCCGATGAAGGCAAGCACGCCGTGTGCTTTCTTAATCACCTTGGCTACCTTGGGTAGCACTTTTAGGGAACTGTGGACCTGCACACTCAGATCCATCTGAATGTTAATGTTCTGAAGGGTTCTGCCATTTACAGTGTAATTCACACCTAAATTTGATCCTCCAAAATGCATCACCTCACATTTGTCGGGATTAAACTCCATCTGCCATTTCGGTGCCCAAGTTTCCCATCATCCATATCCTGTTGTATCCTTTCACAATCATCAGCACCATCAGCAACTCCACCAATCTTCATGTCATCGGCAAACTTAATAATCAGGCCATGCACATTTTCCTCCAGATCATTTATGTTTACTACACCAGAGGACCTAAAACTGATCCTGGGGACACCACTAGTTACTGGCCTCCATTCTGAAAAACACCGTTCCACCGCTATCCTTTGTCTCTCTCTCTCTCTCTGTCTCTCCCTCTGTCTCTCTCTCTGTCTCTTTCTCTCTCTCTCTCTCTCTCTCTCTCTGTCTCTCTCTGTCTCTCTCTCTGTCTCTCTCTCTCTCTGTCTCTCTCTCTGTCTCTCTCTCTCTCTCTGTCTCTCCCTCTGTCTCTCTCTCTCTCTCTGTCTCTCTCTGTCTCTCTCTCTCTCTCTGTCCCATATCAAATCAAACCTTTTCCTCTCTAAGTCTCACCAATCACATGGAGAAGAGGGTTTGCCAATCAGAGACAGTTTGCAGCATCATCACCTTTAAGAAAAGTTCTTTAGATAGCACCTTCCAAACCCACAACATCCAGAAGGACAAGGGGCAGCAGGTACATGGCCCCTGCAGGCTCCCCAAAAGACACTCACCACCCTGCCTTGAAAATATATCGGTGTTCCTTCAGAGTCGCTGTGTCAGAATCCTGCCATTCCCTCCCTACCGTCCATGAGGGAACCCCTTTCCTGCTGTAATTATTTCAATGTGAGCCTTGATACGAAACTTTCTTTCTCAAGAATAAAGTTATGATCCTTTTGTTTAATTTACCGTCTTGTGCATCCCTTAGAAATTAAACAAATGGTCAGTGACCAGACACAGATAGATCAAAGGGAAAAGCCCCAGACAGGGGGAGGTGAGGGGATTGTTTTACACAGTGAGTTGTTGGGATCTGGAATGTGCTTCCTGAAAGGGAGATGGGAGCAGATTCAATCATCACTTTCAAACAGGGAATTTCAGGTTTGTGGGGAAACACCCAGGGAGTGGTTAATACTAGATCAGTCTTCCAAAGAATCAGCACAGGATTGATGGGCTGAATGGCCTCAATCTGCCAAGTAGGATTTTGTGTGATTCCACTCGACCATGGTGGGCAGCACAGCAACAGTTGAGAGGTCAGTTACTCAGGAACAGCACCAGTACTTTTCTGACAATTTTGTGTGGCATGCGCTGATGAGATTCTGTTGGCAATGTCTGCTCATTCTGCTTTTGTACAAAATGTGTTTCTTGCAGCTTTTGGCAGCCTTTGGGCTGTAGCAGGTGCCTGTATTTGAGAAGGTGAGATGTGAATGTGTAACTCTGCTCTTGCTGTTTGTTTACAGGGTGAGCCAGGGGCATTGGGCCCACCTGGACCTCCTGGAGAAGATGGGGAAAGGGTGAGGCTCTGCAACTATTTATTCTCTCTTCATTACTCATCACTGAGAATCTAAGGGGATCTACTCTCTCTCCAAGCCTTTTCTGCCCCTCCAGTGAAGTATCTGCTTTCATCTTTTGTTTTCCTCAGGGTGATGATGGAGAGATCGGTCCACGAGGGTTACCTGGTGAAGCTGTAAGTTATTACTTTGAAACTATCTACAGAACAATTCTCTCTACGTGACAGAACATAGTGAGAAATAAAAGTACACAGGATCCCTGGTTTTACTCATCAAGAAATAAACAAAAACAAGAAGGACGTTAGAATAAAACTTCATAAATCCCTGGGTAGGCCTCAGTTGGCATTTTGATTTCAGGTGAAGAGTCGGTTCTGGGTTTAGTTTAGTTTAACCAAAGGAAGTTTACAGGAGGAAGGAGTTTGAGTGCAGGAGAAACTAAAATCTAGTGATCATAATTCAGTTAGAATTAGCCTCATTATGGAACTGAACAAGGGAAAAATGAGAACATGTGTAGCAGAAAAGGGAGGGACTTTGTTGAAGTTTTTGCCTTGGGAGATTCATCAGGATACCGCAAAAGTATACAAATTCTATTGAAAAACCAACATTTATGTTGTATAAGAGGATAGTGCTGATTGGTTGACAAGTAGATGCTGATTGACAGGAGTGTTCACAAGGCAAATGCACCAAATAATGATGATTGACAGTTAATGGCCAGATTTTGTGTTGATTTTAAAGCAGGCAGCTTGATTGTAATTGGTCAATCACCGCCCTCAACACCAAGGAGAGTTTAAACCAGTGTGGCAGTGCCGGAACCAGAGCAGTAGGTCAGCTTGTAGGGAGAGAGGGGAGAAGTTAAGTCAAGTGAGTTTAACAGGAAGAAATGTATTTATTTCAGTACAAGGAATATTACAAGTAAGGCAGATGAGCTTAGAGCCTGGATATGGACATGGCACGCCAATGTTGTAGTCATTGCAGAAACGTGGTTGAGAGAAAGGCAGGACTAGAAGCTCAGCATTCCAGGGTTTAAATGTTTCAGGTGAGATAGAGAAGGATGTGAAATGGTGGAGGAGTTGTGTTCCTAGTTATGAAAAATGTCACAGCCACACTAAGAGAGGATATCATGGAGTGAGACCATGTGGCTTGAGCTCAGGAATAAGAAAGGTGCAATCACTATATAATAGGCCTCCCAATAGCCAGTGGGCGATAAGGAGGTACATGTGAAGGCAGGTCATGGAAACATGTAAAAATTACAGGGTTTTTGTAGTGGGTGATATTAACTTGTCTAATAAGGACTTGGCCTCCCTTCGTGTCAGGGGATGGGCTGGGGCAAAATTTGTTAGATACACCCAGGAGAGTTTCTTGAAATAGTATGTAGATCATCCAGCAAGGGAAGGGGCTACCTCACACCTTGTATTGAGGAAAGAGCTGAGCTGGGCAATCGAAGTTTCATTAAAGAAGCATTTTTGGGAACAGTGATCATAATTCTATAAGTTTTAAAATATTGCAGAAAAGGATGAGACTGGTCCCCAGGTGGAAGGGCTAAACTGGAAGAAGGTTAATTATATCAGTGTGAGGTGGGAAATGGGAAATTTAGATTTGGGCTGTTTCAGGGTAAATCCACACATGCCACGTGGGAGCGTTTGTAAAGGCCAGTAGAGCAGAGTTTGGGAGCAGCATGTGGCTGTGAGGATGAGAGGTAAGGAAAGCATGATTCTTAGCCAATGTGACATGAGATCTTGAAAGTCTGGTTAAAAAGAAAAACAAAGAAATCCAGCTAAGGCCCTGGAGGAAGAAAGCTGAACAAGGAATTAGGTGCACTTAACAGGAATGTTCTTGGCAAGTGGGATTAAGAAGAATCCCAGAGCATTTTAGACACATACTAGGAGGAAGTGGTAACCAGGGAAAGGGTACGTTCAGTCAAGGACAAAGGAGGGAATTTATATTAGGAGCTGGAAGAAATGTGTGAGGTTCTTGGTGAGAATTTCATATTAGTATTTACCAAGGAGAAAGGCATGGATGATGGTAAAATTAGGGAGAGGCATGTTGATATTCTAGGGCATGTCAATATTAAGAAGCAGGAGGTGTTGGGTATTTTGAAAAGCATTTGGGTAAATCACCAGGGTCTGATAGTATCCATCCCAGGATAGAGAAGGAGGCAAGAGAAGAGATCGCTGAGGCTTTGAGAGAGATCCTTGTATCCTCTTTAGCTATGGGCAAGATCCCAGAACACTGCAGAGTATCTGCTCTTTTGTTGAAGGCGGACAATAGGGATAATCCAGGAAATTATAGGCCAGTGAGCCGAATATCATTGGCCAGGAAATTATTGGAGAAGATTCTTGGGGACACGGTTTACTTACATTTGGAGAAGAATAAACCTAATATGGATAGTCAGCATGGCTTTATGTGGAAGGAGGTCTTAACTCATAAAAATGTTTGACTTATTGAGGAAGTGATGAAGGTTTTGATGAGCATAGGGCTGTGGATGTTGTCTACACCAATAAAAAAACAGAAGAGCTGTGGATGCTGTAAATTAGGAACAAAAACGAAGTCCCTGGAATAGCTCAGCAGGTCTGGCAGCATCTGTGGAGGAGAAAACAGAGTTAATGTTTCTGGTCCGGTGACCCTTCCTCAGAAGGGCCTTCATGGCAGGCTGGTCCAGAAGATTAAATCACATGAGATCCATGGAGAGTTAGTCAATTGGCTTGGCCAGAGATGACTGGGTGTAATTGTGGAGGGGTGTTCTTCTGACTGGGAATCTGTGATCATGGTGTTCTTGTACTTTAATTCATTCATGGGATGAGGGCATCTCTGGCCAGGCCGCATTTATTGTCCATCCCTAATTGCCCAGGGGGCAGTTCAGGTTCAACCACATTGCTGTGGGTCTGGAGTCACATGTAGACCAAAACAGGTAAGGATGGCAGATTTCTTCCCAAAAGGATATTAGTGAACCAGATGGGCTTTTCTGACAATCGACAATGGATTCACGGCCATCGTGAGACCCTTAATTCCAGGAACCAGTGCAGTTGCTTATAATATATGTAACTGTTCTGAATGAAAGTGTAGGCAGTCTGATGAGTAAGTTTGCAGATGATATGAAAATTGGTGGAGTTGTGGAAAGCGAGGAAGGTTGTCAAAGGATACAGCAGGTTAGAGATCATTTGAGAACGTTGGGTGGAGAAATGGCAGATGGAGTTTAATCCAGACAGGTGTGAGCGGATGCTCATTTGGAGAACAAATGCAACAGGACAGTGTACAGTACATGGCAGGACTCTCAGGAATACCGAGAAGGATCTTGGGGTGAAAGTCGAAGGCTCCTGAAACTGGCAATGCAAGTGCAAAAGGAGTTAAAGAAATATACGGCATGCTTGCCCTCATCAGTCGGGGCGTCGAGGATGGAAGTGGGTAAGTCAGGTTGCAGCTGTGTAAGACTTTAGTGAGGCCACATGTGGAGTATTGTGTGCAGTTCTAGTCACCACACTATCGGAGGAATGTGGAGGCTTGGATTGGAGGGAATTAGCTCGAAGGAGAGGTTGGACAAACTTATGTTTGTTTTCACTAGAGAGTTGGAGGCTGAGGGGGATTAGTGACAGGAAGGTAAATACCTGAGGAGCGGTGACAGTGAGAGTGAACCTGGGGGTGAACAGAGAGAGTGGGGTAAATACCTGGGGAACAGGGTCAGTGAGAGAGAACCTGGGGGTGAACAGAGACAGTGGAATAAATACCTGAGGAGCGGGGTCAGTGAGAGTGAACCTGGGGATGAACAGAGACAGTGGGATAAATACCTGGGGAGCGGGGTCAGTGAGAGTGAACCTGGGGCTGATCAGTGACAGTGGGATAAATACCTGGGGAGCGGGGTCAGTGAGAGTGAACCTGGGGGTGAACAGAGACAGTGAGATAAATACCTGAGGAGTGGGGACAGTGAGAGCGAACCTGGGGATGAACAGTGACAGTGGGATAAATGCCTGCGGAGCGGGGTCAGTGAGAGTGAACCTGGGGGTGAACAGAGACAGTGGGATAAATACGTGAGGAGCAGGGTCAGTGAAACCGAACCTGGGGGTGAACAGAAACATTGGGAGAAATAACTGAGGAGCGGGGTCAGTGAGAATGAACCTGGGGGTGAACAGAGACAGTGGGGTAAATACCTGGGGAGCGGGGTCAGTGAGAGTGAACCTGGGGCTGATCAGTGACAGTGGGATAAATACCTGGGGAGCGGGGTCAGTGAGAGTGAACCTGGGGGTGAACAGAGACAGTGAGATAAATACCTGAGGAGTGGGGACAGTGAGAGCGAACCTGGGGATGAACAGTGACAGTGGGATAAATGCCTGCGGAGCGGGGTCAGTGAGAGTGAACCTGGGGGTGAACAGAGACAGTGGGATAAATACGTGAGGAGCAGGGTCAGTGAAACCGAACCTGGGGGTGAACAGAAACATTGGGAGAAATAACTGAGGAGCGGGGTCAGTGAGAATGAACCTGGGGGTGAACAGAGACAGTGGGGTAAATACCTGGGGAGCGGGGTCAGTGAGAGTGAACCTGGGGCTGAACAGTGACAGTGGGATAAATACCTGAGCAACGGGAACCGTGAGAATGAACCTGAGATTGATCAGTGACAGTGGGATAAATGCCTGCGGAGCGGGGTCAGTGAGAGTGAACCTGGGGGTGTACAGAGGCAGTGGGAAAAATACTTTTGGGTGCGGGGTCAGTGAGAGTGAACCTCGGGGTGAACAGTGACAGTGGAATAAATACCTGAGGAGCGGGGTCAGTGAGAGAAAACCTGGGGGTGAACAGATACAGTGGGACAAATGCTTGCGGAGCGGGGACAGTGAGAGTGATCCTGGGGGTGAAGAGTGACAGTGGGATAAATATCTGAGTAGCGGGATTGGTGCGAGTGAACCTGGGGGTGAACAGTGATGTGGGATAAATACGTGAGGAGTGGGGTCAGTGAGAGAGAACCTGGCGGTGAACAGAGACAGTGGGATAAATAAGTGAGGAGCGGGGTCAGTGAGAGTGAACCTGGGGGTGAACAGAGACAGTGGGATAAATACCTGGAGAGCCTGGTCAGTGAGAATGACCCTGGGGATGAACAGAGAGATGGCATAAATACCTGAGGAGCAGGGTCAGTGAGAGTGAACCTAGGGGTGAACATTGACAGTGGAATAAATACCCGTGGAGCGGTTTCACTGAAAATGAACCTGGGGGTGAACAGAGACAGTGGGATAAATGCCAGAGGATCGGGGTCAGTGAGAGTGAACCTGGGGTTGAGCAGAGCCTATGGGATAAATATCTGGTGAGCTGGGTCAGTGAGAGTGAACCTGGGGGTGAACAGAGACAGTGGGATAAATCCCTGAGGAGCAGCGTCAGTGAGAGAGAACCTGGGGGTGTACAGAGACAGTGGGCTAAATACGTGAGGAGCGGGGGTCAGTGAGAGAGAACCTGGGGGTGAACAGAGACTATGGGATAAATACCTGGAGAGCCTGGTCAGTGAGAATGACCCTGGGGATGAACAGAGAGATGGCATAAATACCTGAGGAGCGGGGTCAGTGAGAGTGAACCTGGGGGTGAACAGAACAGTGGGATCAATGCCAGAGGATCGGGGTCAGTGAGAGTGAACCTGGGGGTGTACAGAGACAGTGGGATAAATACCTGAGGAGCAGCGTCAGTGAGAGAGAACCTGGGGGTGTACAGAGACAGTGGGCTAAATACGTGAGGAGCGGGGATCAGTGAGAGAGAACCTGGGGGTGAACAGAGACAGTGGGATAAATACGTGAGGAGTGGGGTCAGTGAGAGTGAACCTGGGGGTGAACAGAGACAGTGGGATAAATACCTGAGGAGCAGGGTCAGTGAGACCGAACCTGGGGATGAACAGAGACAGTGGGATAAATACCTGGGGAGCGGGGTCAGTGAGAGCGAACCTGGGGGTGAACAGAGACAGTGGAATAAATACCTGAGGAGCGGGGTCAGTGAGAGTGAACCTGGGGATGAACAGAGACAGTGGGATAAATACCTGGGGAGCGGGGTCAGTGAGAGTGAACCTGGGGCTGATCAGTGACAGTGGGATAAATACCTGGGGAGCGGGGTCAGTGAGAGTGAACCTGGGGGTGAACAGAGACAGTGAGATAAATACCTGAGGAGTGGGGACAGTGAGAGTGAACCTGGGGGTGAACAGAGACAGTGGGATAAATACGTGAGGAGCAGGGTCAGTGAAACCGAACCTGGGGGTGAACAGAAACATTGGGAGAAATAACTGAGGAGCGGGGTCAGTGAGAATGAACCTGGGGGTGAACAGAGACAGTGGGGTAAATACCTGGGGAGTGGGGTCAGTGAGAGTGAACCTGGGGGTGAACAGAGACAGTGGGATAAATATCTGGGGAGCGGGTTCAGTGAGTATGAACCTGGGGGTGATCAGTGACTGTGCGATAAATACCTGGGGAGCGGGGTCAGTGAGAGTGAACCTGGGGCTGAACAGTGACAGTGGGATAAATACCTGAGCAACGGGAACCGTGAGAATGAACCTGAGATTGATCAGTGACAGTGGGATAAATGCCTGCGGAGCGGGGTCAGTGAGAGTGAACCTGGGGGTGTACAGAGGCAGTGGGAAAAATACTTTTGGGTGCGGGGTCAGTGAGAGTGAACCTCGGGGTGAACAGTGACAGTGGAATAAATACCTGAGGAGCGGGGTCAGTGAGAGAAAACCTGGGGGTGAACAGATACAGTGGGACAAATGCTTGCGGAGCAGAGACAGTGAGAGTGATCCTGGGGGTGAAGAGTGACAGTGGGATAAATATCTGAGTAGCGGGATTGGTGCGAATGAACCTGGGGGTGAACAGTGATGTGGGATAAATACGTGAGGAGTGGGGTCAGTGAGAGAGAACCTGGCGGTGAACAGAGACAGTGGGATAAATAAGTGAGGAGCGGGGTCAGTGAGAGTGAACCTGGGGGTGAACAGAGACAGTGGGATAAATACCTGGAGAGCCTGGTCAGTGAGAATGACCCTGGGGATGAACAGAGAGATGGCATAAATACCTGAGGAGCGGGGTCAGTGAGAGTGAACCTGGGGGTGTACATCGGCAGTGGGATAAATCCCTGAGGAGCGGGGTCAGTGAGAGTGAACCTGGGGGTGAACAGAGACAGTGGGATAAATGCCTGAGGAGCGGGGTCAGTGAGAGTGAACCTGGGGTTGAACAGAGACAGTGGGATAAATACCTGAGGAGCTGGGTAGTGAAAATGAACCTGGGGCTGATCAGTGACAGTGCGATAAATATCTGGGGAGCGGGGTCAGTGAGAGCGAAACTGGGGATGAACAGAGACATTGTGACAAATATCTGAGGATGGGGCGTCGGTGAGAGTGAACCTGGCGGTGAACAGAGACAGTGGGATAAATAAGTGAGGAGCGGGGTAGTGAGAGTGAACCTGGGGGTGAACAGAGACAGTGGGATAAATACCTGGAGAGCCTGGTCAGTGAGAATGACCCTGGGGATGAACAGAGACAGTGGGATAAATACCTGAGGAGCAGGGTCAGTGAGAGTGAACCTGGGGGTGAACAGAACAGTGGGATAAATGCCTGAGGAGCAGGGTCAGTGAGAGTGAACCTGGGGGTGAACAGAGTCAGAGGGATAAATACCTGAGCAGCGGGGTCAGTGAGAGTGAACCTGGGGGTGAACAATGACAGTGGAATAAATACCCGTGGAGCGGTTTCACTGAAAATGAACCTGGGGGTGAACAGAGACAGTGGGATAAATGCCAGAGGATCGGGGTCAGTGAGAGTGAACCTGGGGGTGAGCAGAGCCTATGGGATAAATATCTGGTGAGCTGGGTCAGTGAGAGTGAACCTGGGGGTGTACAGAGGCAGTGGGATAAATCCCTGAGGAGCGGGGACAGTGAGAGCGAACCTGGGGGTGTACAGTGACATGGGATAATTACCTGAGGAGCGGGGTCAGTGAGAGCGAACCTGGGGATGAACAGTGACATGGGATAAATACCTATAGAGCCTGGTCAGTGAGAATGACCCTGGGGATGAACAGAGAGATGGCATAAATACCTGAGGAGCAGGGTCAGTGAGAGTGAACCTGGGGGTGAACAGAACAGTGGGATAAATGCCAGAGGATCGGGGTCAGTGAGAGTGAACCTGGGGGTGAGCAGAGACTATGGGATAAATACCTGGTGAGCTGGGTCAGTGAGAGTGAACCTGGGGGTGAACAGAGACAGTGGGATAAATACGTGAGGAGCAGCGTCAGTGAGAGAGAACCTGGGGTTGTACAGAGACAGTGGGCTAAATACGTGAGGAGCGGGGGTCAGTGAGAGAGAACCTGGGGGTGAACAGAGACAGTGGGATAAATACGTGAGGAGTGGGGTCAGTGAGAGTGAACCTGGGGGTGAAAAGTGACAGTGGGGTAAATACCTGGGGAGCGGGGTCAGTGAGAGAGAACCTGGGGTGAAAAGTGACAGTGGGATAAATATCTGAGGAGCGGGGCCGGTGAGAGCGAACATGGGGGCGAATGGAGAAGTGGGATAAATACCTGAGGAGCGGGGTCAGTGAGACAGAACGTGGGGGTGAACTGAGACAGTGGGATAAATACCTAGGGAGCGGGGTCAGTGAGAGAGAACCTGGGGGTGAACAGAGACAGTGGGATAAATACCTAGGGAGCGGGGTCAGTGAGAGTGAACCTGGGGGTGTACAGAGGCAGTGGGAAAAATACTTTTGGGTGCGGGGTCAGTGAGAGTGAACCTCGGGGTGAACAGTGACAGTGGAATAAATACCTGAGGAGCGGGGTCAGTGAGAGAAAACCTGGGGGTGAACAGATACAGTGGGACAAATGCTTGCGGAGCGGAGACAGTGAGAGTGATCCTGGGGGTGAAGAGTGACAGTGGGATAAATATCTGAGTAGCGGGATTGGTGCGAATGAACCTGGGGGTGAACAGTGATGTGGGATAAATACGTGAGGAGTGGGGTCAGTGAGAGAGAACCTGGCGGTGAACAGAGACAGTGGGATAAATAAGTGAGGAGCGGGGTCAGTGAGAGTGAACCTGGGGGTGAACAGAGACTATGGGATAAATACCTGGAGAGCCTGGTCAGTGAGAATGACCCTGGGGATGAACAGAGAGATGGCATAAATACCTGAGGAGCAGGGTCAGTGAGAGTGAACCTGGGGGTGAACAGAGACAGTGGGATAAATGCCTGAGGAGCGGGGTCAGTGAGAGTGAACCTGGGGTTGAACAGAGACAGTGGGATAAATACCTGAGGAGCTGGGTAGTGAAAATGAACCTGGGGCTGATCAGTGACAGTGCGATAAATATCTGGGGAGCGGGGTCAGTGAGAGCGAAACTGGGGATGAACAGAGACATTGTGACAAATATCTGAGGATGGGGCGTCGGTGAGAGTGAACCTGGCGGTGAACAGAGACAGTGGGATAAATAAGTGAGGAGCGGGGTAGTGAGAGTGAACCTGGGGGTGAACAGAGACAGTGGGATAAATACCTGGAGAGCCTGGTCAGTGAGAATGACCCTGGGGATGAACAGAGAGATGGCATAAATACCTGAGGAGCAGGGTCAGTGAGAGTGAACCTGGGGGTGAACAGAACAGTGGGATAAATGCCTGAGGAGCAGGGTCAGTGAGAGTGAACCTGGGGGTGAACAGAGTCAGAGGGATAAATACCTGAGCAGCGGGGTCAGTGAGAGTGAACCTGGGGGTGAACAATGACAGTGGAATAAATACCCGTGGAGCGGTTTCACTGAAAATGAACCTGGGGGTGAACAGAGACAGTGGGATAAATGCCAGAGGATCGGGGTCAGTGAGAGTGCACCTGGGGGTGTACAGAGGCAGTGGGATAAATACGTGAGGAGCGGGGACAGTGAGAGCGAACCTGGGGGTGAACAGTGACATGGGATAATTACCTGAGGAGCGGGGTCAGTGAGAGCGAACCTGGGGATGAACAGTGACATGGGATAAATACCTGGAGAGCCTGGTCAGTGAGAATGACCCTGGGGATGAACAGAGAGATGGCATAAATACCTGAGGAGCAGGGTCAGTGAGAGTGAACCTGGGGGTGAACAGAACAGTGGGATAAATGCCAGAGGATCGGGGTCAGTGAGAGTGAACCTGGGGGTGAGCAGAGACTATGGGATAAATACCTGGTGAGCTGGGTCAGTGAGAGTGAACCTGGGGGTGAACAGAGACAGTGGGATAAATACGTGAGGAGCAGCGTCAGTGAGAGAGAACCTGGGGTTGTACAGAGACAGTGGGCTAAATACGTGAGGAGCGGGGGTCAGTGAGAGAGAACCTGGGGGTGAACAGAGACAGTGGGATAAATACGTGAGGAGTGGGGTCAGTGAGAGTGAACCTGGGGGTGAAAAGTGACAGTGGGGTAAATACCTGGGGAGCGGGGTCAGTGAGAGAGAACCTGGGGTGAAAAGTGACAGTGGGATAAATATCTGAGGAGCGGGGCTGGTGAGAGCGAACATGGGGGCGAATGGAGAAGTGGGATAAATACCTGAGGAGCGGGGTCAGTGAGACAGAACGTGGGGGTGAACTGAGACAGTGGGATAAATACCTAGGGAGCGGGGTCAGTGAGAGAGAACCTGGGGGTGAACAGAGACAGTGGGATAAATAGCTAGGGAGCGGGGTCAGTGAGAGTGAACCTGGGGGTGTACAGAGGCAGTGGGAAAAATACTTTTGGGTGCGGGGTCAGTGAGAGTGAACCTCGGGGTGAACAGTGACAGTGGAATAAATACCTGAGGAGCGGGGTCAGTGAGAGAAAACCTGGGGGTGAACAGATACAGTGGGACAAATGCTTGCGGAGCGGAGACAGTGAGAGTGATCCTGGGGGTGAAGAGTGACAGTGGGATAAATATCTGAGTAGCGGGATTGGTGCGAATGAACCTGGGGGTGAACAGTGATGTGGGATAAATACGTGAGGAGTGGGGTCAGTGAGAGAGAACCTGGCGGTGAACAGAGACAGTGGGATAAATAAGTGAGGAGCGGGGTCAGTGAGAGTGAACCTGGGGGTGAACAGAGACTATGGGATAAATACCTGGAGAGCCTGGTCAGTGAGAATGACCCTGGGGATGAACAGAGAGATGGCATAAATACCTGAGGAGCAGGGTCAGTGAGAGTGCACCTGGGGGTGTACATCGGCAGTGGGATAAATCCCTGAGGAGCGGGGACAGTGAGAGCGAACCTTGGGGTGAACAGTGACATGGGATAATTACCTGAGGAGCGGGGTCAGTGAGAGCGAACCTGGGGGTGAACGGAGACATGGGATAATTACCTGAGGAGCGGGGTCAGTGAGAGCGAACCTGGGGGTGAACAGAGACAGTGGGATAAATGCCTGAGGAGCGGGGTCAGTGAGAGTGAACCTGGGGGTGAACAGAGACAGTGGGATAAATGCCTGAGGAGCGGGGTCAGTGAGAGTGAACCTGGGGTTGAACAGAGACAGTGGGATAAATACCTGAGGAGCTGGGTAGTGAAAATGAACCTGGGGCTGATCAGTGACAGTGCGATAAATATCTGGGGAGCGGGGTCAGTGAGAGCGAAACTGGGGATGAACAGAGACATTGTGACAAATATCTGAGGATGGGGCGTCGGTGAGAGTGAACCTGGCGGTGAACAGAGACAGTGGGATAAATAAGTGAGGAGCGGGGTAGTGAGAGTGAACCTGGGGGTGAACAGAGACAGTGGGATAAATACCTGGAGAGCCTGGTCAGTGAGAATGACCCTGGGGATGAACAGAGAGATGGCATAAATACCTGAGGAGCAGGGTCAGTGAGAGTGAACCTGGGGGTGAACAGAACAGTGGGATAAATGCCTGAGGAGCAGGGTCAGTGAGAGTGAACCTGGGGGTGAACAGAGTCAGAGGGATAAATACCTGAGCAGCGGGGTCAGTGAGAGTGAACCTGGGGGTGAACAATGACAGTGGAATAAATACCCGTGGAGCGGTTTCACTGAAAATGAACCTGGGGGTGAACAGAGACAGTGGGATAAATGCCAGAGGATCGGGGTCAGTGAGAGTGAACCTGGGGGTGAGCAGAGCCTATGGGATAAATATCTGGTGAGCTGGGTCAGTGAGAGTGAACCTGGGGGTGAACAGAGACAGTGGGATAAATACGTGAGGAGCAGCGTCAGTGAGAGAGAACCTGGGGTTGTACAGAGACAGTGGGCTAAATACGTGAGGAGCGGGGGTCAGTGAGAGAGAACCTGGGGGTGAACAGAGACAGTGGGATAAATACGTGAGGAGTGGGGTCAGTGAGAGTGAACCTGGGGGTGAAAAGTGACAGTGGGGTAAATACCTGGGGAGCGGGGTCAGTGAGAGAGAACCTGGGGTGAAAAGTGACAGTGGGATAAATATCTGAGGAGCGGGGCCGGTGAGAGCGAACATGGGGGCGAATGGAGAAGTGGGATAAATACCTGAGGAGCGGGGTCAGTGAGACAGAACGTGGGGGTGAACTGAGACAGTGGGATAAATACCTAGGGAGCGGGGTCAGTGAGAGAGAACCTGGGGGTGAACAGAGACAGTGGGATAAATACCTAGGGAGCGGGGTCAGTGAGAGTGAACCTGGGGGTGTACAGAGGCAGTGGGAAAAATACTTTTGGGTGCGGGGTCAGTGAGAGTGAACCTCGGGGTGAACAGTGACAGTGGAATAAATACCTGAGGAGCGGGGTCAGTGAGAGAAAACCTGAGGGTGAACAGATACAGTGGGACAAATGCTTGCGGAGCGGAGACAGTGAGAGTGATCCTGGGGGTGAAGAGTGACAGTGGGATAAATATCTGAGTAGCGGGATTGGTGCGAATGAACCTGGGGGTGAACAGTGATGTGGGATAAATACGTGAGGAGTGGGGTCAGTGAGAGAGAACCTGGCGGTGAACAGAGACAGTGGGATAAATAAGTGAGGAGCGGGGTCAGTGAGAGTGAACCTGGGGGTGAACAGAGACAGTGGGATAAATACCTGGAGAGCCTGGTCAGTGAGAATGACCCTGGGGATGAACAGAGAGATGGCATAAATACCTGAGGAGCAGGGTCCGTGAGAGTGAACCTGGGGGTGTACATCGGCAGTGGGATAAATCCCTGAGGAGCGGGGACAGTGAGAGCGAACCTTGGGGTGAACAGTGACATGGGATAATTACCTGAGGAGCGGGGTCAGTGAGAGCGAAGCTGGTGGTGAACAGTGACATGGGATAAATACCTGGGGAGCGGGGTCAGTGAGAGCGAACCTGGGGGTGAACGGAGACATGGGATAATTACCTGAGGAGCGGGGTCAGTGAGAGTGAACCTGGGGGTGAACAGTGACATGGGATAATTACCTGAGGAGCGGGGTCAGTGAGAGCGAACCTGGGGGTGAACGGAGACATGGGATAATTACCTGAGGAGCGGGGTCAGTGAGAGTGAACCTGGGGGTGAACAGTGACATGGGATAATTACCTGAGGAGCGGGGTCAGTGAGAGCGAACCTGGGGGTGAACGGAGACATGGGATAATTACCTGAGGAGCGGGGTCAGTGAGAGCGAACCTGGGGGTGAACAGTGACAGTGGGATAAATGCCTGAGGAGCGGGGTCAGTGAGAGTGAACCTGGGGGTGAACAGAGACAGTGGGACAAATGCCTGAGGAGCGGGGTCAGTGAGAGTGAACCTGGGGGTGAACAGAGACAGTGGGATAAATAAGTGAGGAGCGGGGTAGTGAGAGTGAACCTGGGGGTGAACAGAGACAGTGGGATAAATACCTGAAGAGCCTGGTCAGTGAGAATGACCCTGGGGATGAACAGAGAGATGGCATAAATACCTGAGGAGCAGGGTCAGTGAGAGTGAACCTGGGGGTGAACAGAACAGTGGGATAAATGCCTGAGGAGCAGGGTCAGTGAGAGTGAACCTGGGGGTGAGCAGAGTCAGAGGGATAAATACCTGAGCAGCGGGGTCAGTGAGAGTGAACCTGGGGGTGAACAATGACAGTGGAATAAATACCCGTGGAGCGGTTTCACTGAAAATGAACCTGGGGGTGAACAGAGACAGTGGGATAAATGCCAGAGGATCGGGGTCAGTGAGAGTGAACCTGGGGGTGAGCAGAGCCTATGGGATAAATATCTGGTGAGCTGGGTCAGTGAGAGTGAACCTGGGGGTGAACAGAGACAGTGGGATAAATCCCTGAGGAGCGGGGACAGTGAGAGCGAACCTGGGGGTGAACAGTGACATGGGATAATTACCTGAGGAGCGGGGTCAGTGAGAGCGAACCTGGGGATGAACAGTGACATGGGATAAATACCTGGAGAGCCTGGTCAGTGAGAATGACCCTGGGGATGAACAGAGAGATGGCATAAATACCTGAGGAGCAGGGTCAGTGAGAGTGAACCTGGGGGTGAACAGAACAGTGGGATAAATGCCAGAGGATCGGGGTCAGTGAGAGTGAACCTGGGGGTGAGCAGAGACTATGGGATAAATACCTGGTGAGCTGGGTCAGTGAGAGTGAACCTGGGGGTGAACAGAGACAGTGGGATAAATACGTGAGGAGCAGCGTCAGTGAGAGAGAACCTGGGGTTGTACAGAGACAGTGGGCTAAATACGTGAGGAGCGGGGGTCAGTGAGAGAGAACCTGGGGGTGAACAGAGACAGTGGGATAAATACGTGAGGAGTGGGGTCAGTGAGAGTGAACCTGGGGGTGAAAAGTGACAGTGGGGTAAATACCTGGGGAGCGGGGTCAGTGAGAGAGAACCTGGGGTGAAAAGTGACAGTGGGATAAATATCTGAGGAGCGGGGCCGGTGAGAGCGAACATGGGGGCGAATGGAGAAGTGGGATAAATACCTGAGGAGCGGGGTCAGTGAGACAGAACGTGGGGGTGAACTGAGACAGTGGGATAAATACCTAGGGAGCGGGGTCAGTGAGAGAGAACCTGGGGGTGAACAGAGACAGTGGGATAAATACCTAGGGAGCGGGGTCAATGAGAGCGAACCTGGGGGTGAACAGTGACATGGGATAATTACCTGAGGAGCGGGGTCAGTGAGAGCGAACCTGGGGGTGAACAGTGACATGGGATAATTACCTGAGGAGCGGGGTCAGTGAGAGCGAACCTGGGGGTGAACAGTGACAGTGGGATAAATGCCTGAGGAGCGGGGTCAGTGAGAGTGAACCTGGGGGTGAACAGAGACAGTGGGACAAATGCCTGAGGAGCGGGGTCAGTGAGAGTGAACCTGGGGGTGAACAGAGACAGTGGGATAAATGCCTGAGGAGCGGGGTCAGTGAGAGTGAACCTGGGGTTGAACAGAGACAGTGGGATAAATACCTGAGGAGCTGGGTAGTGAAAATGAACCTGGGGCTGATCAGTGACAGTGCGATAAATATCTGGGGAGCGGGGTCAGTGAGAGCGAAACTGGGGATGAACAGAGACATTGTGACAAATATCTGAGGATGGGGCGTCGGTGAGAGTGAACCTGGCGGTGAACAGAGACAGTGGGATAAATAAGTGAGGAGCGGGGTAGTGAGAGTGAACCTGGGGGTGAACAGAGACAGTGGGATAAATATCTGGTGAGCTGGGTCAGTGAGAGTGCACCTGGGGGTGTACAGAGGCAGTGGGATAAATCCCTGAGGAGCGGGGACAGTGAGAGCGAACCTGGGGGTGAACAGTGACATGGGATAATTACCTGAGGAGCGGGGTCAGTGAGAGCGAACCTGGGGATGAACAGTGACATGGGATAAATACCTGGAGAGCCTGGTCAGTGAGAATGACCCTGGGGATGAACAGAGAGATGGCATAAATACCTGAGGAGCAGGGTCAGTGAGAGTGAACCTGGGGGTGAACAGAACAGTGGGATAAATGCCAGAGGATCGGGGTCAGTGAGAGTGAACCTGGGGGTGAGCAGAGACTATGGGATAAATACCTGGTGAGCTGGGTCAGTGAGAGTGAACCTGGGGGTGAACAGAGACAGTGGGATAAATACGTGAGGAGCAGCGTCAGTGAGAGAGAACCTGGGGTTGTACAGAGACAGTGGGCTAAATACGTGAGGAGCGGGGGTCAGTGAGAGAGAACCTGGGGGTGAACAGAGACAGTGGGATAAATACGTGAGGAGTGGGGTCAGTGAGAGTGAACCTGGGGGTGAAAAGTGACAGTGGGGTAAATACCTGGGGAGCGGGGTCAGTGAGAGAGAACCTGGGGTGAAAAGTGACAGTGGGATAAATATCTGAGGAGCGGGGCCGGTGAGAGCGAACATGGGGGCGAATGGAGAAGTGGGATAAATACCTGAGGAGCGGGGTCAGTGAGACAGAACGTGGGGGTGAACTGAGACAGTGGGATAAATACCTAGGGAGCGGGGTCAGTGAGAGAGAACCTGGGGGTGAACAGAGACAGTGGGATAAATACCTAGGGAGCGGGGTCAGTGAGAGTGAACCTGGGGGTGAACAGAGACAGTGGGATAAATGCCTGAGGAGCGGGGTCAGTGAGAGTGAACCTGGGGGTGAACAGAGACAGTGGGATAAATGCCTGAGGAGCGGGGTCAGTGAGAGTGAACCTGGGGTTGAACAGAGACAGTGGGATAAATACCTGAGGAGCTGGGTAGTGAAAATGAACCTGGGGCTGATCAGTGACAGTGCGATAAATATCTGGGGAGCGGGGTCAGTGAGAGCGAAACTGGGGATGAACAGAGACATTGTGACAAATATCTGAGGATGGGGCGTCGGTGAGAGTGAACCTGGCGGTGAACAGAGACAGTGGGATAAATAAGTGAGGAGCGGGGTAGTGAGAGTGAACCTGGGGGTGAACAGAGACAGTGGGATAAATACCTGGAGAGCCTGGTCAGTGAGAATGACCCTGGGGATGAACAGAGAGATGGCATAAATACCTGAGGAGCAGGGTCAGTGAGAGTGAACCTGGGGGTGAACAGAACAGTGGGATAAATGCCAGAGGATCGGGGTCAGTGAGAGTGAACCTGGGGGTGAGCAGAGACTATGGGATAAATACCTGGTGAGCTGGGTCAGTGAGAGTGAACCTGGGGGTGTACAGAGACAGTGGGAAAAATACCTGAGGAGCGGGGTCAGTGAGACAGAACGTGGGGGTGAACTGAGACAGTGGGATAAATACCTGGGGAGCGGGGTCAGTGAGAGAGAACCTGGGGGTGAACAGTGACAGTGGGATAAATACCTGGGGAGCGGGGTCAGTGAGAGAGAACCTGGGGGTGAACAGTGACAGTGGGATAAATACCTGGGGAGCGGGGTCAGTGAGAGTAAACATGGGTGTGAATAGCGACAGTGGAATAAATACCTGAGGAGCGGGGTCAGTGAGAAAGAACATGGGGATGAACAGAGATAGTGGGATAAATACCTGGGGAACGGGGTCAGTGAGAGAGAACGTGGGTGTGAATAGCGACAGTGGAATAAATACCTGGGGAGCGGGGTCAGTGAGAGCGAACCTGGGGATGAACAGAGACAGTGGGATAAATACCTGAGGAGCGGGGTTAGTGAGAGAGAACCTGGGGGTCAACAGTGACAGTGAGATAAATATCTGAGGAGCAGGATCGGTGCGAGTGAACCTGGGGGTGAACAGTGACTGTGGGAAAAAAACGTGAGGAGCGTGGCCAGAGGGAGCGAACGTGGGGGTGAATAGAGACACTGGAATAAATACCGGAGGAGCGAGGTCAGTGAGACCGAGCCTGGGGATGAACAGAGACAGTGGGATAAATACGTGAGGAGCAGGATCGGCGAGAGTGAACCTGGGGGTGAAGAGTGACAGTGGGATAAATATCTGAGGAGAGGGGTCAGTGAGAGTGTACCTCGGGGTGAACAGTGGCTACGGGATAAATACCTGGAGAGCGGGGTCAGTGAGAGTGACCCTGGGGATGAACAGAGAGAGTGGCATAAATACCTGAGGAGCAGGGTCATTGAGAGTGAGCCTGGCGGTGAACAGAGTCAGAGGGATATGTACCTGAGGAGCGGGGGCTATGAGAGTGAACCAGGGGGTGAACATTGACAGCAGAATAAATACCTGGGGAGCTGTTTCAGTGAGAAAGAACCTGGGGGTGAACAGAGACAGTGGGATAAATACCTGAGGAGCGGGGTCAGTGAGAGTGAACCTGGGGGTGAACAGAGACAGTGGGATAAATGCCTGAGGAGCGGGGTCAGTGAGAGTGAACCTGGGGGTGAACAGAGACAGTGGGATAAATACCTGAGGAGCTGGGTAGTGAAAATGAACCTGGGACTGATCAGTGACAGTGCGATAAATATCTGGGGAGCGGGGTCAGTGAGCGCGAAACTGGGGATGAACAGAGACATTGTGACAAATATCTGAGGAGGGGGGTCGGTGAGAGTGAACCTGGACGTGAACAGAGACAGTGGGATAAATACCTGGAGAGCGGGGTCAGTGAGAAAGACCCTGGGGATGAACAGTGATGTGGGATAAATACGTGAGGAGTGGGGTCAGTGAGAGAGAACCTGGCGGTGAACAGAGACAGTGGGATAAATAAGTGAGGAGCGGGGTCAGTGAGAGTGAACCTGGGGGTGAACAGAGACAGTGGGATAAATACCTGGAGAGCCTGGTCAGTGAGAATGACCCTGGGGATGAACAGAGAGATGGCATAAATACCTGAGGAGCAGGGTCAGTGAGAGTGAACCTGGGGGTGAACAGAGTCAGAGGGATAAATACCTGGAGAGCGGGGTCAGTGAGAGTGACCCTGGGGATGAACAGAGAGAGTGGCATAAATACCTGAGGAGCAGGGTCATTGAGAGTGAACCTGGGGGTGAACAGTGACAGTAGGATAAATACCTGAGGAGCAGGGTCAGTGAGAGAGAAACTGGGGGTGAACAGAGACAGTGGGATAAATACCTGAGGAACAGTGTCAGTTCGAGCGAACCTGGGGATGAACAGAGACAGTGGGATAAATACCTGGGGAGCGGGGTCAGTGAGAGCGAACCTGCTGGAGAACAGTGACAGTGTGATAGACGCCTGAGGAGCAGGGTCAGTGAGAGTGTTCCTGGGGGTTAACATAGATAGTGGGATAAATGCCTGAGGAGCGCGGTCAGTTCGAGCGAACCTGGGGATGAACAGTGACAGTGGGATAAATAACTGCGGAGCGGGGTCAGTGAGAGTGATCCTGGGGATGAACAGAGACAGTGGGATAAATACCTGAGGAGCGGGGTCAGTGAGAGAGAAACTGGGGGTGAACGGAGACAGTGGAATAAATGCCTGAGGAGCGCGGTCAGTTCGAGCGAACCTGGGGATGAACAGAGACAGTGGGATAAATAACTGCGGAGCGGGGTCAGATAGAGTGATCCTGGGGATGAACAGAGACAGTGGGATAAATATCTGAGGAGCGGGGCCGGTGAGAGCGCAGCTGGGGTGAACAGAGACAGTGGGATAAATACCTGGGGAGCGGGGTCAGTGAGTGTGAACCTGGGGGTGAACAGAGACAGTGGGACAAATGCTTGCGGAGCGTGGTCAGTGAGACTAAACCTGGGGGTGAACAGAGACAGTGGGATAAATACCTGGGGAGCGGGGTCAGTGAGTGTGAACCTGGGGGTGAACAGAGACAGTGGGACAAATGCTTGCGGAGCGTGGTCAGTGAGACTAAATCTGGGGGTGAACAGAGACAGTGGGATAAATACCTGGGGAGCGGGGTCAGTGAGTGTGAACCTGGGGGTGAACAGAGACAGTGGGACAAATGCTTGCGGAGCGTGGTCAGTGAGACTAAACCTGGGGGTGAACAGAGACAGTGGGATAAATACCGGAGGAGCGGGGTCAGTGAGAGTGATCCTGGGGATGAACAGTGACAGTGGGATAAATGCCTGCGGAGCGGGGTCAGTGAGAGCGAACCTGGGGGTGAATGGAGACAGTGGGATAAATAACTGAGGAGCGGGGACAGTTAGAGCGAAGCTGGGGTGAACAGAGACAGTGGGATATTTAACTGAGGAGCGGGCTCAGTCAGAGTGAACCTGCTGGTGAACAGTGACAGTGTGATAGATGCCTGAGGAGCAGGGTCAGTGAGAGTGTTCCTGGGGATTAAAATAGATAGTGGGATAAATACCTGAGGAGTAGGGTCACTGAGAGCGAACCTGGGTGTGAACAGAGACAGTGAGATAAATACCTGGGGAGCGGGGTCGATTAGAGTGAGCCTGGGGGTGAACAGAGACAGTGGGATAAATAACTGCGGAGCGGTGTCAGTGAGAGTAAAACTGGGGGTGAACAGTGGCAGTGGGATAAATACCTGAGGAGCGGGGTCAGTGAGAGAGAACCTGGGGGTGAACAGAGACAGTGGGATAAATAACTGATGATCGGGGTCAGTGAGAGCGAACCTTGGGATGAACAGAAACAGTGGGATAAATTCCTGAGGTGCGGTGTCAGTGAGAGCGAACCTGAGGGTGAACAGAGACAGTGGGATAAATAACTGAGGAGCGGGGTCAGTGAGAGTGAACCTGGAGCTCAATCTAGAAGCAGAGCTGCAGAGACCAAGTCTTGACTTACAGCTGATCAGGAGCCAGGTTTGCAGATTGAGTGAGTTGAGTGTAGTGATAGATGAAATACTTACATTTTGCCGGTGTTGTGTGTTCGGAACAGAAAGCAGGAATGATAGTGGAGTTTGGTGACAAGTGGTTAAAGTTATCTTTTGTTCCTGGATTATGGCCTGTCATTGATAAAGCTGATTTTGTCAGTAAAGATTCACAATGACAGGAGAACTCATGCCCATGGAATACTCCTCCTGCAAAACGCGGGAATTCAGGGACTATTCCATCACCATGATGACTCCCTGCCCAGGAAGTGTGTTCAGCTGCAACTCCTGATTGGCCTCATGGAACAGCTGGAGCTGTGGATGGACTCACTATGGAATATCTAAGAGGCTGAGAATGTTGTGGAAAGCATGTTCAGTGAGCTGGTCACACCACCTGTCGGAGCGACACAGACAGAGAAGAGAGAGATAATTGGAACTGCAGATGCTGGAGAATTCCAAGATAATAAAATGTGAGGCTGGATGAACACAGCAGGCCAAGCAGCATCTCAGGAGCACAAAAGCTGACGTTTCGGGCCTAGACCCTTCATCATGTGCTCCTGAGATGCTGCTTGGCCTGCTGTGTTCATCCAGCCTCACATTTTATTATCACAGACAGAGAAGAGTTGGCTGCCCATTAGGAGGATGAGTGAGTGTGGGCAGGCAGTGCAGGAGACCCCTTTGGGCCATTCTCCTCTCAAACAGGGATATCATGTTGGATATAACACAGAGCAGAGCTGGAGGAACACAGCAGGCCAGGCAGCATCAGAGGAACAGGAAAGCTGTCTTTTCAGGATAATGAAATGTGAGGCTGGATGAACACTGCAGGCCCAGCAGCGTCTCAGGAGCACAAAAGCTGACGTTTCGGGCCTAGACCCTTCTCCAGAGAGCTGATGAAGGGTCTAGGCCTGAGATGCTGCTGAGCCTGCTGTGTTCATCCAGCCTCACATTTCATTATCTTGTATTCTCCAGCATCTGCAGTTCCCATTATCACTTAAGCTGACTTTTTGGGCTGGGATGACAGTACACTTAAATACATGGCTAACGAGCTGTGTACGAGGGAGGGATTCAGCTATGTGGATCGTTGGGATGTCTTCTGGTGCAGGTGGGATGGGTTGCACCTAAACTGGACGGGCACCTATATCCCAGCACGGTAGCTCACTAGTGCCACTCAGAGGATTTAAATAGTGTGGCGGGAGGTGGGAGGAACTAGAGAGGCACGTTGGCAGGTAAAATGATGAGGGAGGAATGTGAGATTAAGGCCAGTATGACTAAAGGGAAGAACAGACAGGGGAGAGGTTACTGAACACTGCAGCCTTATGGTTTGAGGTATATATGTTTTAATGCAAGGTGTGTGACAGGTCGGACAGGTATACCTACAACTTGGGTTAATAGATAAATAACTATGGCGTTGCAGCTTCACAGAGATTCGACTGAGAGAGGGACAAGTTT
This sequence comes from Stegostoma tigrinum, assembly GCF_030684315.1. Taxonomy (NCBI): domain Eukaryota; kingdom Metazoa; phylum Chordata; class Chondrichthyes; order Orectolobiformes; family Stegostomatidae; genus Stegostoma; species Stegostoma tigrinum. The sequence continues at coordinate 103,138,500 of NC_081361.1, forward strand.
GGCAGCTTAATGTTCCAGGATTTAGATGTTTGAGGTGAGATAGAGAGGGACGTAATAGAGGTGCGGGAGTTGCATGACTGATCCCAGCTGTAATGACAGAGGGCACCATGGGTAGAACTCAGGAATAGGAAAGATGCAATCACTTTGGTGGGAATGTACTACAGGCTTCCCAACAGGCAGCAGGTGATAGAGGAACAGATACGCGGACAGATTATGGAAAAATGTGCAAACAACACAGTTGCTGATTTTACCCTGCACTATATTGACTGAGACTTGCTTAGTGCCAGGCTCTTAGATGGGGTAGAATTTGTTAGGTGTATCCAGGGTGGTTTTTTTGAAACAATATCTATAGTGATGTCCAATATCACTGGATTGTTAAACCAAAGAGCCAGATAATGTTCTGGGGATCAGAGATAATGAGAACTGCAGCTGCTGGAGAATCCGGGTTAACAAAGTGTGAAGCTGGATGAACACAGCGGGCCAAGCAGCATCTCAGGAGCACAAAAGCTGACGTTTCGGGCCTGGACCCTTCATCAGAGAGGGGGATGGGGTGAGGGTTCTGGAATAAATAGGGAGAGAAGGGGAGGTGGACCGAAGATGGATAGAGAAGATAGGTGGAGAGGAGAGTATAGGTGGGGAGGTAGGGAGAGGATAGGTCAGTCCGGGGAGGACGGACAGGTCAAGGAGGTGGGATGAGGTTAGTAGGTAGAAAATGGAGGTGCGGCTTGAGGTGGGAGGAGGGGATAGGTGAGAGGAAGAACAGGTTAGGGAGGTGGGGACGAGCTGGGCTGATTTTGGGATACAGTTGGGGGAGGGGATGAGCTGGGCTGGTTTTGGGATGCAGTGGGGGGAGGGGATGAGCTGGGCTGGTTTTGGGATGCGGTGGGGGAAGGGGAGATTTTGAAGCTTGTGAAGTCCACATTGATACCATTGGGCTGCAGGGTTCCCAAGCGGAATATGAGTTGCTGTTCCTGCAACCTTCGGGTGGCATCATTGTGGCACTGCAGGAGGCCCATGATGGACATGTCATCTAAAGAATGGGAGGGGGAGTTAAAATGTTTCGCAACTGGGAGGTACAGTTGTTTATTGCGAACCGAGCGGAGGTGTTCTGGAAAGCGGTGTTCTGGGGAACTGGGTTTGAATCCTGCCACAGCAGATGGTGGAATTTCAGTTCAGTTAAAAGTTTGGAATCGAGAGTCTAATGATGACTGTGAAACTGTTGCCAATTGTCAGAGGAAACCCATCTGGTTCACTCATGTCCCTTAGGGAAGGAAACTGCCATCCTTACCTGGTTTAGCCGACAGACCCACAGCAATGTGGTTGACTCTTCACTGTCCTCTGGGCAATTAGGGATGGGGCAATAAATGCTGCCTGGCCAGCGATGCCTTCATCCTGTAAATTAATTTTTAAAAAGGCCAAAAAGAGAGATTGGACAAACTCTAGGCCCGAAACGTCAGCTTTTGTGCTCCTGAGATGCTGCTTGGCCTGCTGTGTTCATCCAGCCTCACATTTTATTATATTGGACAAACTTGGTTTGTTTTCACTTGAATGTTGAAGGATGTGGGGTGACCTGACAGAAGTTTACAAAATTATAAGAGGCATAGATAAAATGGATAGTCAGAATCTTTATCCCAAAGTAGAAATGTCACTTACTAAGGTAAAGGGGGTAAGTTTAAAGGAGAGTTGAGGGACAGTGTTTTTTTACACAGAGTGCGTGAAGTTCCTGGAATGCACTGCCTGAGGAGGTGGTAGAGGCAGGTACAAAAGTCACAGTTAAGAGGCAACTTGACAGATACAGGAATGACCAGGGAATTGACGGATATAACTGCATTGAGGCAAAAGGATTTTGGTTTAGAAAGGCATCATGTGTCGGCTTAATCTTGGTGGGCCGAAGGGCCTATCCCTGTGCTGTACTGTTCCTTGTTCTTTGTAGTGAGTGGTGAGGTGGGGTTGACAGGCTCAATGGTCTATGGCTTTTCCTTATGTTTTCTGTTTGTATGAATAGGACAAACTGCTAGGAAAGACATGGTGGGCTGAATGGCCTCCTGTGCTATGATGGTTAATCCTGAAGTTAACGCTGTTTTAATTGTTGTCTGACCTCGTTATGTTAATGGAGATCTTCATCAGAGAATCACTGCTGTCACTGACTGGGACCACCCCTCTCTCTCTCACCATTGCAGGGGTCAAGAGGACTTCTTGGACCTCGAGGATCTCCAGGGCCCCCTGGACAACCTGTACGTCCCATCAACTCCTTTCAAACATTCCACTTCTCATTTGTTTAAATCTTCATTTTTGTAATGAATTACCTTAATACATTTGGGAGAAGCCCCAGGGAGAGGGGTGTAGGGGTTTGTTTTACACAGTGAGGAATGCGCTGTTTGAGAGGGCTATGGGAACAGATTCAATCATCACTTTCAAAAGGGAATTGGGGAAATTCCGGGAAAGGGGGAAATTGCACATCAATGGGGGAAGAACAGAGCAAGGGGGCTTAATTGGAAAGATCATTCAAGGAGCTGCTATGGGATGGGAGGGCTGAATGACCTCTGCTGGTGGATTTATCGACCAAGGAAACCAAATCTCACCTTTTACTTTTGAACAATTCCTTTTATGAAAGCTCTGAATCAATAACAATAGAGTGGGGAAGTTTCTAGAACACAATAAATATTTGTTCATTTATACATAGCTTTTAATATGTTTCTCTTTTTTAGGGTCCTACTGGTTTGGATGGGCCTCAAGGTTCAAAAGGAAACATGGTGAGGGAACATTTAACAGTTAACAGCAATTCAGTCAATACCTGTGTGTGTGTGTGTGTGTGTGTGTGTGTGTGTGTGTGTGTGTGTGTGTGTGTGTGTGTGTGTGTATGGTGTGTGAGTGTGAATGGGTGTGTGAGACTGTGAGTGTGACAGGTATATGTGAGTGTGACAGGTGTGTGTGAGTATGACTGGGTGTGTGAACGTGACTGGATGTGAGTGACAGAATGTGAGAGTATGTGTGGCTGAGTATGATTGTAAGTGTGACTGTGAATGAGAGTGTGACAAGGTATGAGTATGACTGGGTGAGTGTGAGTGTGTGAGAGAATGTGAATGTGAATGTGACTGAATCAAGGTGAGACTGTAGAAACGTGAGAGCGTGACTTGATGTGTGAGAAAGTGTGTGTGAATGTGAATGTGACTTGGTGTGCATGGGAGAGTGTGAATGTGACTGAGTGTAAGTGTGAGTGTGTGAGTATCACTGTGTGATTGTGAGAGTGTGAGAGTATGAGTGTGACTGGGTGTGAGAGTAAGTGTGAGTGTGTGAGTGTGAGAGAGTGAGTGTGAATGAATGTGATAGTGTGAGTGTGACTGGTGTGAGAGCATGAGAGTTAGTGTGAGTGTGAGTGACTGGGTGTGGGAGTGTAAGTGCGACTGGGTGTGAGACCATGAAAGTGAGTACAAGTGTGGGTGTGAGTGTGGTGTATGTGAAGAATAGAATGAGTGTGGGTGTAAGTGAGAGTGTGTGTGTGTGTAAGGAATAGAATTAGTGTGGGTGTGAGTGTGGATGTGTGAGCATGTGTGAAGGATAGAATGAGTGTGGGTGTGAGTGTGTGTGAAGGATAGAATGAGTGTCGGTGTGAGTGTGCGTGTGTGTGAATAATAGAATGAGTGTGGATGTGAGTGTGTGTAAAGGATAGAATGAGTGTGGATGTGAATGTGTATGAAGGATAGAATGAGTGTGTGTGTGAAGTATAGAATGATTGTGAGTGTGTGTGAAGGATAGAATTAGTGTGGGTGTGAGTGTGTGTACAGGATAGAATGAGTGTGAATGTGAGTGTGTGTGAAGGATAGAATGAATGTGGGTGTGAGTGTGTGTCAGGGACAGAATGAGTGTGGACCTGAGTGAAGGATAGAATGAGTGTGGGTGTGAGTGTGTATGAAGGATAGAATGAGTGTGAATGTGAGTGTGTGTAAGGGATAGAATGACTGTGGGTGTGAGTGTGCGTGAAGGATGGAATGAGTGTGAATGTGTGTGAAGGATAGAATAAGTGCGAGTGTGAGCATGAGTGAAGGATAGAATGAGTGTGAGTGTGAGCGTTTACTTTTTGAATATTTGATTAAATTGTCACTCAATATGATTTGGGCATTTGCTACTTTGAAGTTTTGTGGTTTTATTCCTGGCACTCAGTCCCTCTCTCCCCCTCCGTCCGCTCTCTCTCGCACACTCTCTCACACACTCTCTCTCTCTGTGCAGGGCCCTCAGGGGGAACCCGGTCCTGCAGGTCAGCAGGGAATCCCAGGACCTCAGGTAGGTCAGCAGCAGCTGAAGGGGCACTGTTTGTGAGTGTAACCGAGTGGAGGGGAATTGGAGAGGATGGTGGGGGGGTGGGGTGTTGTTGGGGATGGGGATGGGAAGGGACGGGAGACATGGTGTGAGGAGACTTCACAGCTGGTAAACACGAGAGTAGGGGGAGAATAGAGGTTTAGGGAGGGGGAGGAGCGGCTGGAGGATTGTGAGGTGATACGGAGGGTCAGGGGAGGGTGGAGGTTTGTTAAGACGGAGTGGAGTGGGATGCGAGCCATTGTGGGAGACGGGAGGGTATGTATATAGAGGTTAAAGGGCCAGAGGGGAGTAGACGGGTTGTAGGGGAGTGTTTATTTTGGGGAGGAGGGTTTGGTGACCTGAGTGAGTTTGGAATATCAGGCCGAGCACCTGCAGCAACTTGACCAGGGAATCAGGTTTTCCCAAAAACCGCATCACTCACTTCATTCCAACCATTGCTGTGACACCATTTATTTCTTTTATGTTTATTTAAAATTCAAAGAGTGAAGTTTTATTGAACCTGGGTCAGTGCCAGATCTGAGTGAACTCTCTCGGAAGCTGAAACGACTGTTTGAAATAAACCCCAGTCTGAACTGATTCAAAACATATCTCCACCTCTGTCTCTCGCAGGGTCTCATTGGGCCACAAGGTACCATTGGCCCCCCAGGACCCAAGGTAAGGCTGAGCCATGGTCTCTCACTGAATTCCCAGGAATTCTGCCGCATTGTGTCACTCACAGTCTCGATCTTTCCCAACATTGTCTGTCTGAAAGCTGCAAACGCTCTACCTTTTGTCTTCCAGGGCCCTCCCGGTAAACCTGGGTTACCAGGCCTTGCAGGAGCTGATGGGCCTCCGGTAAGTTACCTCCCTGAGGGAGCGACCCCCTTAGCCCCCTCACAGAGGGCCATCCGTAGGTGGCTAGTCAAACCCCAAGACGTCTCGTAGCTCTCCTTTCAAACAGTACAAACTCTTCACAAACCCAATGTCCCGTGTGAAATCTGACACTGAGGTAAGCACTTTGTCATTGACCTGGACTTGTGTCTCTCCTCAGGGCCACCCTGGTAAAGAGGGACCAGCTGGAGAAAAGGGTGCTGAGGTAAGGTCTGAACACAGAGCCTCTCCCTGTTTGCCCCATCTCGATTTGTGCTGAGTCTGCATTTGAATGGAGCCAGTTGCTAACCATACACTCTCTACATCAATGTTTCAGGGCTCCACAGGGCCACAGGGTCCAATTGGATACCCGGGACCTCGAGGAGTTAAGGTATACCTGATTAAAGTCTATCTTTGATAAGATGGAGCTGCCCCAGGGCTGTCACTCTGACAGGGCTGACTCTGATTCATTTTATTTTCAAACAGGGAGCTGATGGAGTTCGTGGCCTCAAAGGAGCAAAAGGAGAAAAGGTAAGAGTTCCACCAACATCACTGTCAGCGTTTCATTCACTTCCTTTCGTTTCACCTGTGTTCATGCTGTGTATCTGCACAGTGAGCCTGAGGCCCAGGAACCCTCGGAATGGCCAGGCCTGATGGGCAATGCTGTTGTTTATTATTCCATTGTAGGGCCCTGCTGGGCTGACACTTCTGCTTTCTGTGATTTGGAACCTTTCCCAGAGAGCCTTCAGGCAGGATCCCCATGAGGTCTGAGGGAGGAAGGGATAGAAGGAGGGAGGGAGGGGCAGAAGGACTGATGGATGAATGAATGGATGGAGGCAGGGATAGAACGAGGGAGGGGCGGAAGGACTAATGGATGGAGGGAGGGCCAGAAGGACTGATGGATGGAGGGAGGGGCGGAAGGACTGATGGATGGATGAATGGATGGAGGGAGGGAGGGGCAGAAGCACTGATGGATGGAGGGAGGGCCAGAAGGACTGATGGATGGAGGGAGGGGCGGAAGGACTGATAGATGGATGGATGGAGAGAGGGAAGGTTAGAAAGCGGGAGTGGGGGAGAGGCAGAAGAACTGATGGGTGGATGGATGGATGGACGGATGGAGGGAGAGCTTCACTCTTCCTCATGTATTACAGGGGGTCACCTCATCCTGATCAGGGGCCACATCAATGTTCATAATCATCTCCATCCGCTTCCGATTACCCATCCTCAGTTGTCCCTTGCCCCTCCCCTCCCTCCTTCAAACCCGGCTCCTCTCTCTTTCCTCCTGCCCCTCCCCTCCTCCCATTCTCCCTCCTTCCTTCAGGCCCTCCCGGTCTGCAGGTTTCAAACAGTGCAGGTTATAGGGAGGGGGTAATGAAGACCCTGCAGGAGGGCATTCCAGGTCAATGAACTCAATGTCCGTCTTGTATCTATAAGATGGCATTTATTGTCTGGGAGACGTCCAGGGGTGAACCTTTGGAAGATGTTGGCACTACCCAGGGTACAGACCATAGTGTCCATGTGCCTCCCTCAACTCCAATTGCCCAAGCCATGCCAGGAGTGTGCCCATCCCTGAACCGACAGGGTTTGTCATGGTCCTCCTCCCTTGGTCTGTGATGGGCTGTTGCTGCCACATTATCACCAAACGGCCAGCTCTTTAAACATTTTCACTGACCTTGATGTTGCTGCTGTTTTTCCATTGACCCAACCCTGTTTGCAGCCAATCAGGGACCAGCCGATGTCAGGCATTTCTTGTTGGAAAATGGAAAATTACAGCAACATCAGAATCTCAGAGAGAAAAGGACTGAGCCGGCATTGACAGTTGACCAAATCCCATCTGCTCAATGATGCAGATGTTTTTGCTGAGGAGAACACGCAGCTCTTCAAAGCAAATAGTGAGAAGGTTATTGCCATCTCCCTAGGTCAGTATCCCAGCTCCAGGACATCTCTGCAGGAGCTCCTCAGGGCAGTGTCCTCGACCCAATCGTCTTCAGCTGCTTCATCAATGACCTTCCCTCCATCATAAGGTCAGAAGTGGGGATGCTCGCCGATGATTGCACAATGTTCAGCACCATTCATGATTCCTCAGATACTGAAGCAGTCCGTGTTACACACAAGATCTGGACAATATCCAGGCTCGGGCTGACAAGTGGCAAGTGACATTCGCGCCACACAAATGCCAGGCTGTGACCATCACCAATAAGAGACAATCTAACCACTGCCCCTTGACATTCCATGGTGTTACCATCACTGAATCCCCCACTATCAACATCCTGTGGGTTACCATTGATCACAAACTCAACTGGACTCACCACATAAACACAGTGGCTACAAGAGCAGGCCAGAAGCTGGGAATCCCGTGGCGAGGAACTCACCTCCTGAACCCCCAAAGTCTGTCCCACCATCTACAAGGCACAAGTCAGGAGTGTGATGGAATACTCCCCACTTGCCTGGATGGGTGCAGCCCCAACAACACTCAAGAAGCCCGACACCATCCAGGACAGAGCAGCCATTTCATTGGCACCGCATCCACAAACATCCCACGTTCCCCACCACCGACGCTCAGTAGCAGCAGTGTGTACTATCTACAAGATGCACTGCAGAAATTCAATAAGGCTCCTCAGATATTACCTTCCAAAGTGACGACAAATGCAGCAGATACACGGGAACCCCACCCCCTGCAAGTTCCCTTCCAAGCTACTCACCATCCTGACTTGGAAATTTTTGCTGTTCCTTCACTGTAGCTGGGTCAAAATCCTGGAACTCCCTCCGTGAGGGCATTGTGGGTCAACCCACAGCATCTAGACTGCAGCGGTTCAAGAAGATAGCTCACCCCCACCTTCTCAAGGGCAACTAGGGACGGGGCAAGAAATGCTGGGGCAGAAACACCCGTGTTCTGTGAGTGAATAAAAATAGTTCCTTGAGGTTTTGAGGAGTGACACGAGATGTAGAAATATTAAAATAGCTTCTGTTTAACTGGAAGCAGATTTGGCTTCTTCCAGGGAAAGCTTCAGGCATCTTCACGCTGAGCTTGATAGGCTGGGACCATTGAACCTTGGACATGTGTTATCAATAACATGAAGCTAGAAGGGACTCAGACTTGGATGGACCTTAAACAAACAAGTTTAAATACTCAGTAATTTCGCCTGCTCCTGAATATTTGGGCTGACAGTATGACCTAAGGTGATGCTGACTTGGCAGTTGTCTACAACAATGGAGAGAATGCTTTCGATGCATTGACATGTTGTAGTGAGGCTCAGGAGGAATTCCAACAGAAAGAATTGTGCTGACTCCCAGAAAGAGAGAGCTAATGAGAGAGCTTGGTTCAGGACGTAGGTTTTCAGAGGTCCAGCACTAGAGGGGCTTAGCCTTAAGGTGAGAGGGGAAAGTTTTAAAAGGGACCTGAGGGGCAACATTTTCACACAGAGGGTGGTGCGTGTCTGGAACAAGCTGCCAGAGGAAGTGGTGGAGTTAAACAGCACCTTGATGGGTACATGAATAGGAAGGGTTTAGAGGTCTCTGGGCCAAACGCTGGCGAATGGGACGAGATTAGTTTAGGAAACTGGGTCAGCATGGACAGTTTGAGCCGAAGAGGGATGTGGAAGCTTTGGAAAGGGTGCAAAGGAGATTTACTAGGATGTTGGCTGGTATGGAAGGAATGTCTTACGAGGAAAGGCTGAGGGACTTGAGGCTGTTTTCATTAGAGAGAAGAAGGTTGAGAGGTGACTTAATTGAAACATATAAAATAATCAGAGGGTTAGATAGGGTGGATAGGGAGAGCCTTTTTCCTAGGATGGTGATGGCGAGCATGAAGGGGCATAGCTTTAAATTGAGGGGTGAAAGATATAGGACAGATGTCAGAGGTAGTTTCTTTACTCAGAGAGTAGTAAGGGAATGGAACGCTTTGCCTGCAACGGTAGTAGATTTGCCAACTTTAGGTACATTTAAGTCGTCATTGGATAAGCATATGGACGTACATGGAATAGTGTAGGTTAGATGGGCTTGAGATCGGTATGACAGGTTGGCACAACATCGAGGGCCGAAGGGCCTGTACTGTGCTGTAATGTTCTATGTTCTGTGTTCTATCCCATCATTATCCATCTGCTTATCCAAGGACTGTTTAAATGCCCCTAATCTGGCTGAGTTAACTACATTGGCAGGCAAGACGTTCTACGCCCTTACCACTCTCTGAGTAAAGAACCTGCCTCTAACATCTGTCTTTAATCTATTACCCCTCAATTTGTAGCTATGCCCCCTCATACAAGCTGAAGTCATCATCCTCGGAAAAAGACTCTCACTGTCCACCCTATCTAATCCTCTGATCATCTTGTATGTCTCTGTTAAATCCTCTCAGCCTCCTTCTCTCCAATGAGAACAGACCCATGTCCCTCTGCCTTTCTTCATAAAGCCTGCGCTCCAGACCAGGCAACATCCTGGTAAATCTCCTCTGCACCTTTTCCAATGCTTCCACATCCGTCCTGTAAAGGGGTGACCAGAATTGCACGCAATATTCCAAATGAGGCCGCACTAGCATTTTGTACAGTTGCAGCATGACATCACGGCTCTGGAACTCAATCCCTCTCCCAATAAAACCTAACACACCGTAAGCCTTCTAAACAGCACTATCAACCTGGGTGGCAACTTTCAGGGATCTATGTAAATGGACACCAAGATCCCTCTGCACATCCACACTGCCAAGAATTTTCCCATTGACCCAGTATTCTGCCTTCCTATTATTCTTCCCAAAGTGAATCACCTCACATTTATCAGCATTGAACTCCATTTGCCACCTTTCCGCCCAATTCTGCAGTTTATCCGAGTCTCCCTGCAACCTGCAACATTCTTCCACACTGTCCACCACTCCACCGACTTTAGTGTCATCTGCAAACTTACTAACCCATCCACCTATGCCTGCGTCCAAGTCGTTTATAAAAATGACAAACAGCAGTGGTCCCAAAACAGATCCTTGAGGCACACCACTAGTAACCGGACTCCAGGCTGAATATTTTCCATCAACCACCACTCATTGCCTTCTTACAGAAAGCCAGTTTCTAATCCAAACTGCTAAATCTCCCTCAATCCTGTGCCTCTGTATTTTCTCCAATAGCCTACCATGTGGTTGTTAATTAGCCAATGGGAATGGGAGTGGGGAGTGGGCCTCAGTCAAGGGCCCCCTGACCACTGCCTGTCCCCTCAAGGTGGAAGATCCCTCCACTCCCAACCACCCTATCAGAACCCTCTCCCACCTCATCACTCACTGCCCAAACCACAGACCCTGAGCAATGGAGTGCCCTTCTCCTCCACTCTCCTCACCTCCCACTCCCCCCAATCTCCCCTCCTCTCCCCAGCATGGATCCACTCCCCTGTCTCCCCTCCTCACCCCCTGCCATGCCCTGGTCCCAAACACTGGGGCTGAGAGTCTCGGGGCTGCCAGGAGACCCGGCCACAGTTTAACTGACTGCTTTGTAAGGCGGGAGGTTTCTCTGAGAGGGGAGCACAGACCAGCCAATGAAGGCCCTGGGTCTAACCCACTGTGGCACTGCTGTCATCACTCAGAAGTTCCAATCAGCCGTGGCAATATTGAGTGGTATAGCAGATTTGAAGGGCCGAATGGTCTGCTCCTGCTCCTAGTTTCTATGAATCTGTTCTTTATTGGTTATGGTTTTATGGGTGTTATTTTTGCTGAAGCATGTTGCCATACTGTTCACTCTGAATCTTGCAGCTGCGCAGGAATGGGAGGCAGGCAGACAGGAGGCTGTTCGGATCGCAGCATCGGCTGGTTCCTTTTGTCTCTAACTAAGAATGGGAGGGAGGTTTTTCCTGGGAAAGTTAAGGAAGTGAGAGCAGTAAGGGAAGCCCTTCATTTCCGAAAGACGAGTCGTTGAGGAGATATTGAAGATGAGATTTTATTTGTCAAATATTTTTGTGTGAGATCCTGAACAATGAATGGATTGGGAAAAGTGGAGCAATTTCCCATCTATAATGAATCATGTATTACAACTAGCCTCCAATTCTTCAGAGCGAGTGAGTGAGAGAGAGAAGGCTCTGACTGGCCACGCTGGTTTTAATTAAATCCTGGAGTGAAAGCAGATGTCGTCAATAAAACTAAAATAAAAGAACAGTAAATGCTGGAGATCCAAAACAAGCAAAGTTCTGGGGAAACTCAGCAGGCCTGGCAGCTTCTGTGGAGAGACAGAGAGAGAAGGAGAGAGAGAGAGAAACAGAGTTAATGTTTCAGGCTCAGTGAGTCCAGTAGGTTTGTGAGATGTTCAGTAACTCTCCCCCAACTGTACACTACAGTGTCACCACCACCAAAAGCTGACTGCACTTGAAACATTACCTCTGTTTCTCTCTCCACAGATGATGTCAGACCTGCTGAGTTTCTCCAGCATTCTCTGTGTCTGTTTCAGATTTCCAGCATCTGCAGTGTTTTGCTTTTATTTGAATGTGTCTGAGTGGGTTATTGAGGTGCCCAGTGCCGGGGTCAAACTGTCCAATAAACAACAAGATCCTGAGTTTACATTTCAGCGATGTCTCTTTCCCTTATTGTGCAGAAAATGTCAGGACGACATAGGCTCATTTGCCTGTCCTCGGGTGTATAAGACTATCAGACATAGGAGCAGAAATGAGGCCATTCAGCCCATCGAGTCTTCTCCACCATTCAATCATGGCTGATCAGTTTCTCATCCCCATTCTCCAGCTTTCTCCCTGTGACCATTGATCCCCTTGTAGTGACTGTTGTAAAAGGAGATGTTGAGTAGATTGAGAAGAATGAGAGGTGACCTCATTGTAACATACAGGATCTGGAGGGCACTTACTGGGGTGAATGTGGAAAAGACATTTCCCTGTCATGGGAGAGTCTAGCAGCAGAAGGTATCACCTCAGAAGTAAGGGATTGCACATTTAAGGCAGAAATTCCATCTCATTTCTACTCTCAGAGGGGAGTGAGTCTGTAGAATTCTTTCCCACAGAGGGCTGCTGAGGCTATGGCAGTAGGCTTATTCAAGGCTGAGAGAGATTTTTAATCAGGAAGGGAATTGAGGGCTATGGTGAAAAGATATATGTGGAGCTGAGGATTATCAGATCAGCCATGATCCAATGAATGGCAGAGCAGACTCGATGGGCAGAATGGCCTATTTCTGATCTGCATTTCCACATCTTGTGGTCATGGTGCTGCGGTAATGTCCCTATCTCTGAGCTAGAATCTCAAATCCATATTCCAATGGGACGGTCACAGAGGTGTGTCAAACAGGGTGATTTAAATCACACACAGCACATTGCTAGAGGGCTGCAGTGTCAGACATGCACAATCTACTATCTATGTCAGAACCAATCATTGATTCATCCCAGACTGCCCTGCTCAGCCCTGTCTTAGTGTCGGTCAGTGAACAGGGGGCAGGCTGCAGGGTGAAGAGGACTTGGTGTGGCCTGGGGTTTAGATTCCGACTTTTGGGATGAGTTGCAAGGGCAGGGGGTGTGACATGAGGAAGAGTTGAGCTGAGTTTATAAACACTTGCTTGCAGCAGCCTTTGGGTGGAGACTCAGAGCAGGGTCCATGGCTGATCTTGTAGCAAGCCTTTGTGTGAGGTCTGTTATATTGCCAGTTTTTTGGATGTTACGCAGTTCCTCTGTCATTCCGATAGTCGATGTGAACACTTGAAGCCAGGCTTTGAGGGGCAGCGGGATCTCTGTGTCTGGTTTTCCAGTCAATGTCCACTTCTTTACTCAATTAACAACCTACTGACTCTCATGTTGCTGCTTATGGGAGCTTGCTGCACACAGCCTGGTCCATTCTAACAAACTTCGTTCAGTCTGAGATGCTGAACACAAGTCAAATTGGGAGTTTATTGCCTCAATATTGAGGAGATGGAACATGTTTGATCAGACCAGTTAGCAGTTTATTTCACAAACTGAGAGGAACCCTCTGGAAAAATGTATTTTATTTTCCTGATTTGCTTGGTCAGTTTCTTTAAGGAGGAGTTTGTCTGGTTCAGAACTGTACGATGGGGAAAAGAGAGAGTGCGGGATATTCAAATCATAGCAGGAGGAGACTGTAACTGAAGTTCAAATCCTACATGGCCCAAATATCAGACCAAGATATATTTATATATATAGAGAGAGAGAGAGAGAGAGTGAGCAGGTCCTGGCATCCTGTCACCATTGTCCAATTGGATAATGTAAATTTTCCTGAGGACAGAAAACAGCAAGGTGTGGTATCCACCCAGGTGGATAGACTTGTTAAGAAGGCACATGGTGTGTTAGCTTTCATTAATAGAGGGATTGAGTTCAAGAGCCGTGAAGTTATGCTCCACCCACACAAAAGCCTGGTTCGGCCACATCTGGAGTATTGTGTCCAGTTCTGGTCGCCTCATCACAGGAAAGATGTGGGAGCATTGGAAAAGGTGCAGAGGAGATTTACCAGGATGTGGGCTGGAATGGAGGGAAAGTCTTACAAGGAAAGGTTGAGAGAGCTCGGGCTTTTCTCTTTAGAATGACGAAGGATGAGAGGTGACTTGATAGAGGTGTACAAAATGATCAGAGGTATAGATAGATTGGACAACCAGAGACTTTTTCCTCGGGTGGAGGTAGCTATTATGAGGGGGCATAGTTTTAAAGTGAAAGGAGATAGATAAAGGGGAGACGTCAGAGGTAGGCTTTTTATTCAGAGAGCAGTAGGGGCGTGGAATGCATTGCCAGGGAGGGTAGTGGAGTCGGCCTCATTAAGTGCATTTAAGCGGCTATTAGATAGGTAAATGGATGATATTATAAGGTAGGGGTGGAGGTTAGATAGACCTTAGGTTTAGGGTAAAAGTTCGGCACAACATCATAGGCCGAAGGGCCTGTACAGTGCTGAACTGTTCTATGTTCTATGTTCTAACACCTTGCAGACGCTGGAAATCTGATACAGACAAAGAAAACGCTGGTGAAACTCAGCAGGTCTGTGGAGAGAGAAATGCCAGTCTGAGTGAGAAACTCACAGATGTGACCTGACCTGCTGAATGGGTGCTGTAAATAGATGTTTCTCAGACTGGAAATGGAGATGGGTGTTCCCTCAGGGCCAGTGCTGGGACCACTTCTGTTTTATAGCTAAGTGAAATACTAAGTAACATTTCAAAATTTGCCACTGATTCGAAACTTGGAGTAAACAGCGATGCCAATTGCTGACATTTGCAGAGGGTGATTGTGGAAGGATAGCCCTGGGGCTAGCGAAATGCTAAGGTGAGAAATGTGAGATGACGTGCAGACCAGGAGAGGATATTGACCAGAGCGGTTACAGGAGGAAGGGGGGCTTGGAGAAACCAGAAACAGCTCTCCTGACTGAGCAACTTTACGAGAGATTTCACTGAGAGTACCAGTTTAGGGCAGAGGGGTCGGGAGAGGCTCACAAATGAAAATAATGGATGATACCAAAAGGAAATTGAGGGAAATAAACTCTCAGGGTTTTGGGAATGGAATGTAGGAATGAGATTGACTGTGTTCCTCAGTGGGGAGGCAAGAGTGAATGGCTTCCTGTGTTGTAAATATGTTGTAAATAACGCTCTGACTCCAATGCATTTAATCACAGGCACCTACTGTTTTATTTTACTGAGCTAATGTTTGTTGTGTTTTACATCACAGCTTCTGAAACTAATTAACTTCTGACACTTAGTGTCTTCAATTCCTTCAATCAAAATGAAAAGTTCACTCTCTCCTGGCTGGAAAGTGTTCACTGATGGTTACAATCATCTCTCCTGCTCTCTTTTCTTTTCAGGGTGAAGATGGCTTTCCTGGGTTTAAAGGTGACATGGGTGTGAAAGGTGAAAGGGTAAGATCCTTATGTCTTCTTTCTGAGTTGTGTTCCTCCGGCCCAGCTACAGCAGAGACAGTTTCTCAAGGGACTGTACTCGAGCCTGGGTCACACACTCTGTTTATAAACTGGCATTGAATCAACACCATTCCTTAAAAACTCAGTTAGTACATTTAACACCACGGTATGATGGTCCTCCCAGCTACTCCAGTTTTGTGCTTGAATTTATTACCTCGATCATAATAGACCCTTTCCAGATCTAGTTGATCTGTTAACAATTGGAACTGAAATTTTCGATGTCTATTTTAATAAATGGAATGGAAGTCATGATCGAGCTGGTGGGGTCAAGGCCCGGGAATTGGGAATGGGATCCCATCTCTGCCTCAGCCTTGACTCTGACTCCAAGCTGAGATTCCCAAGAAGTTCTCAGGACAATGACCTTTCCCCTCGTGACCCTTGAACCTGCATTAGGAGATTTCCAGGGGCAGGAGGGACACTGAGCAGAGGGAGCCAAATTGACTGGTATCAGGAAAGTGGTAGAGAGGGCAGATGAGGGGAATTGTTTCATTACACAGTACAGGTGGATCTGCCTGAGAGGGCAGCGGAAGCTGACTCAAAATAATTTTCAAAAGGGAATTGGAGATACTGGAAAAGAGGGAAAGAGCTGAATGGCCTTGTTCCTGTGCTGTAAGATTTTCGATCCTTCAGACACTTCCCAGCTGGTTTGAAATGTTTTGAATGAATAAATGTAAGTGGTTGTCAAGCAGCTTTCATTGTATCTCTGCTCCATGCCCTGATTGTGTTGTACTCTCCGCCACAGGGTGAAACTGGTCTGGTGGGTCATCGAGGTGAGGATGGGCCTGAGGGGCCAAAGGGCCGTGCTGGGCCTCCAGGAGACGCTGGATCACCAGGATCTGCAGGAGAGAAGGTCAGTGTCAGAGCAAGGCACACAGGGATTGGACTAGGGAGAGTGATGGCAGAAACTGGACTTTGATCTCACTGCAGAAAGACAAGGTCATGGACTGATGTGGCCATTGGGTCATGTCAGCCTGGACCAGCTCCTCACCGTGTAGAGGTCAGGAAACCCAGAGCTCGAAGGGGCAGATTCCAGAGTGATCTGGGAATCAATATTCCAGTGGATTGTGAGTAACCTGTAGAGCAGGCTCCCCAGAGACAGTGGAGCCTGTTCATGTTGATTCATTTAAAAGCTGAACTCATGTCTTTGGCTCTCTGAGGATTGACATCACATCCTGGAAACAGGGGGAGCTCAGGGACCTATCAGAGCTTTCAGTCATGGGATTGATGGATTTTTATCAGTTGGGTAATTAAGGACAGTGGATACAACAATACTCGAGGGGTTTAAAATATCAATTTGATCATGATCTGGGGTAGGTTTGAGGGGCTCAATGGCCCCATTCTCCAGTACCATCTAAGGATGGCTTTGGGAAAATTAGTATGTAACTGTGTTTCGTTTGTGGATATGTTCAGTGATTGTTCATTCTAACAGTCTCTCTGGTCGTTGGTATATGTTCCTATGGGAGTAATGTATGTCTTTTCCAGGGAAAACTTGGCGTTCCGGGATTACCTGGATATCCTGGGAGACAAGGTCCAAAGGTAAGACACTCCTACACAAAACCAGCTTATTGTATGTCTCCAGTCACATTGGGATCAGGCTGTGTAAACTCCAAGGAGATTACAAATGGAAACACAGAGTGTATTGGTCTTAGGGCATTTGACATGGACTCACTCTCCAAGTGAGAGGACAAGTTCACCAGGAGTGAGCTTTGGGTGATCAAGGTGTTCTCCTGGCCAGTTCTTAGTGACACTAAAAGTTCACTTCACAGGAAATCACATTGTGGCCTCCAGGGCCTGAGTAATTGGAGATGTAAAACATAGAAAAGTACAGCACAGTACAGGCCCTTCGGCCCACGATGTTGTGCCGTGGAATAATCCTAATCCAAAACTAAAATAACCTAATCTACATTCCCCTCAATTCACTGCTGTCCACATGCATGTCCAGCAGTCGCTTAAATGTCACTAATGACTCTGCTTCCACGACTCCCACTGGTAAACTATTCCATGCACTCACAACTCTCTGGGTGAAGAACCTCCCTCTGACGTCTCCTCTATACCCTCCTCCTAACACCTTAAAACTATGACCCCTCGTGGCAGTCAATCCTGTCCTGGGGAAAAGTCTCTGGCTATCGACTCTATCCATGCCTCTCATTACCTTGTACACCTTGTAATGTGTGGAGATTACAGCGAGTTCAGGAGGAACAGGGCACTTTGGATCGATGGTTCCCAAAGCTGACTCCCCCCACCCCACGAGGGGTTTCCTCACCTCATGTCTGAGCTCATTGAGGGATGGAGCACTCTGATTGGTCATGGACTCTGCCATCATTGGGCCACGTGATGGTTGACCACAGGCAGGATGGAGCATAACCAGTTACTCCCTGAGCTCTCGGCCCCTGAACAAATTGATGGGTTTATCAGGGTCACAGTAAGGGGTAAGATTGAATGTGAGTAACAAATTGAGGGACAATCAATCATGATCCCTCCACCATTGGAAACAAAACTCAGTAAAGATACGAATGGCTAAGCAACATTCTCTCAGCTCTGGGACAGTCATCCTCACTGCCTGTGTCACGCTGTCACACAGTCATCCTCACCGCCTGTGTCACACAGTCACACAGTCATCCTCACCGCCTGTGTCACACTGTCACACAGTCATCCTCACCGTCTGTGTCACGCTGTCACACAGTCATCCTCACTGCCTGTGTCACACTGTCACACAGTCATCCTCACCGCCTGTGTCACACAGTCACACAGTCATCCTCACCGCCTGTGTCACACTGTCACACAGTCATCCTCACTGCCTGTGTCACACTGTCACACAGTCATCCTCACCGCCTGTGTCACACAGTCACACAGTCATCCTCACCGCCTGTGTCACGCTGTCACACAGTCATCCTCACCGCCTGTGTCACGCTGTCACACAGTCATCCTCACTGCCTGTGTTACACTGTCACACAGTCATCCTCACCGCCCGTGCCACGCTGTCACACAGTCATCCTCACAGCCTGTGTCACGCTGTCACACAGTCATACTCACCGCCTGTGTCATGCTCTTTCACAGTCATCCTCACTGCCTGTGTTACACTGTCACTTACAGATTCATACAGCGCAGAAAAGGCCCTTCAGCCCATCGAGTCTGCACCGATCATACCTACCACTGAAGGTGCACTAATCTCAATTTCCTGCACTTGTCCCACATCCCGGAATGTTATGATATTTAAAGCACTTTTTAAAGGTTGTAATGTTTCCAGGCTCCACTGCCTTCCCATTCAATATATTCCAGATTCCCACCACTCACTGAGTGAAAGGTTCTTTCCCAAAGCCCCTCTGAACCTCCTGCCTCTTGTCCTGAAACTATACCCCCTTGGGACTGACCCCTCAACCAAGGGAACCAGCAGCACTCTACTAACCCTGCCCATATCCCTCTTATACACCTCAATCATGTCCCCCCTCAGTCTTAAGGCTCGAAAGAAAACAATCCAATCCTATCTAATTTCTCCTTACAGCCTCTCTGTACCACACTCCAGGGATTCTATGATTCTATGAAATTTGACTCACACCGTGTTGCGGGCGCTCTCACCTAAATGTTTCCCTCGGCCATGTTGAACGCTTGTCCAGCTTCTTTGCCCAGAACCAGATACAGCACTGCATCATCCCTTGTTGGGCCTTCTATGCATTGATACAAAAATCCCCTCTGGATACATTTCAAAAAATCGACTACATCTAAACCCTTAACACTATGACTATCCCAATTTATGTTGGGAAAGTTTATAACCCCCAGTATAATCACCCGATCATTACTCTTACACACCCCTGTGAGCCGTCTACATATTTGCTCCTCTATTTCCCACTGACTCTAAGGGGGCCTATAATACCCACCCAGTAAAGGAGCTGTCCCCTTAACATTCCTAAGTGCTACCCACAAAGTCTCGGTTGAGTATCTCTCCTGATTGCAGTAATAATGCTTAATTAATAGTGCTACATCACCACCCTTTTTGCGCTCTGTGTCACCTAAAGATCCTACACATGGAACTTTGAGTTGGCTCAGTCATCCTCACTGCCTGTGTCACACTGTCACACAGTCATCCTCACTGCCTGTGTCACACTGTTACACAGTGATCCTCACTGCCTGTGTTACAGTGTTCAACAGCCATCCTCACTGCCTGTGTCACACTGTTACACAGCCATCCTCACTGCCTGTGTTACACAGTCATCCTCACTGTCTTTCCCAGGGGAGGTGAATACTGGCCCAGTACCTTTCCCAGGGGACGTGAATACTGGTCCAGTACCTTAGCCATGCTCTGTACCTCACTTATAGAACATGGAACAGCACAGCACAGGAACAGGCCCTTCAGCCCACAATGTCTGTGCTGATCGTGATGTTATTCTAAACTTATCCCATCTGCCTTCACCTGGTTCATATCCCTCTATTCCCTGCCTGTTCATGTGCCTGTCTAAATGTCTCTTCAATGTTACAGATTGTATCTGCTTCTATCACCTCCCCTGGCAGCACATTCCAGGCACCCACTGCCCTCTCTGCCTCTCAAGTGTCTTCTTTAAACTTTCCCCCTTCTCACTTAACCCAATGCCACAAATATTTGACATTTCTTCCCTGGGAAAGAGGCTCTGACTCTCCACCCTGTCCATGCCTCTCATAATTTTACAAACTTCCCTCAGCCTCCGACTCCCTAGTGAAAACAAACAGAAGTTAGTCCAACCTCTCCTTAGAGCTAATTCCCTCCAATCCAGGCAACGTCCTGTTAAACTCCTTCTGCACCGTTTCCAAAGCATCCACATTCCTCCGATAGTGTGGTGACTAGAACTGCACACAATACTCCACATGTGGCCTCACTAAAGTCTTCCACAGCTGCAACATGACTTACCGACTTCTATACTCATTGCCCCGACCGATGAAGGCAAGCATGCTGTATGCCTTCGTTACCACGTTACCAACTCGCATTGCCACTTTCAGGGAGCTATGGGCTTATACCCCAAGATCCCTCTGTATATCAATGTTGTTCAGGGTCCTGCCATTTACTTTCCTCTTGCATTTGATCTCCAAATGTACATCCGCCCACACCTGCCTGGATTAAACTCCATCTACCATTTCTCCACCCAACCTTCCAACTGAGCTATAACCTGCTGCATCCTCGGACAACCCTCCTCATAATCCACAACTCCACCAATTTCTCTGCTTTCTGCAAACTTACTGATCAGACCACCTACATTTTCATCCAGATAATTTATATATATTACAAACAACATGCTGATCTTGCAGGACATAACTAGTATCAGACCCCCAGTTAGAGAAACACCCTCCACAACTACCCTGTGTTTTCTATGACCAAGCCAATCTTGTACCTAACTGACCAACTCACAGTGGATCCCATACAACTCAATCTCTGGACCAGAGACAACATTTGCTTTTCTCCGGTAATCTGGGACCTTGCCTGTGACTAAACAGGATACAAATGTCTCTGTCTATGCCCCACGAATCTCCTCCCTTCCGTCCCTCAATAATCTGGGATAAAACCCAGCAAGCCCTGAGGACTTAACTACCGAAATTACTTAAAATGCTCACATAAGGTTGATGAAACAAAGATCAGAAAAGGCTCTAGAGGATACAAGTTGTCCAGGAAGGAGCTGAAGAAAGGACTTAGGAGAGCTATAAGGGGGCAGGAGAAAACCTTGGCGGATAGGATCAAGGAAAAGTCCAAGGCTTTTTACGCGTACGGGAGGAATAAGAGGATGACCAGAGAAAGGGTAGGGCCAATCAAAGATTGTAAAGGGAATTTGTGCCCAGAGCCTAAAGAGGTAGGAGAGGCCTTAATGAATACTTTTCTTCGGTATTCACAACTGAGAGGGACCCAGTTGTAGAAGTGAACAGTGTGAAACAGGCTGGTCAGCCAGAGAGGTCGCGGTTAGTAAGGAAGATGTGCTTGGAATTTTAAGGGATTTGATGATAGATAAGTGCCTCGGCCCAATGGGATTTATCCAAGGATTCTATGGGAAGCAAGGGACGAGATCACAGAGCCTTTGGCGATGATCTTTTTGTTCTCACTGTCCACGGGTATAGTGCTGGAAGATTGGAAAGAGGCAAATGTCATTCCCCTGTTCAAAACAGAGAACAGGGATAACCCCGGAAATTACAGACCAGCTAGTCTTACGTCAGTGGTGGGCAAATTATTGGAAAGGTCTCTGAGAGATAGGATTTATGATCACTTGGAAAGGCAACATGGATTTATGAGGGATAGGTCATGCCTCACAAACCTTACCGAATTCTTAGAAGAGGTGACCAAACATGTGGATGAAGGTGGAGCAGTGGATGTGGTATACATGGATATAAGTAAGGCATTTGATAAGGTTCCCCATTGGTAGGCTCATGCAGAAGGTAAGGAAGCATGGGATAGGGGGAAATGTGGCAGATTGGATTCAGAATTGGCTGACCCTTAGAAGACAAAGGGTGGTAGTGGATGGAAAATATTCAACATGGTGCTCAGTTACGAGTGGTGTACCACAAGGATCTGTTCTGGGTCCTCTTCCATTCGTGATTTTTGTAAATAATTTGGATGAAGGAGTGGAAGGGTGGATTAGCAAGTTCGCGGATGGTACAAAGGTAGTTGCATTGTGAATAGAGCAGACGGCTGTTCTAAGTTACAAAGGGACATTGATAAGATGCAGAGCTGGGCTGAGAAGTGGTAGATGGAGTTTAACCCTGAAAAGTGTGAGGTGATTCATTTTGGAAGGACAAATTTGAAAGCAGAATACAGGGTTAATGGAAAGATTCTTGGCAGTGTGGAGGAACAGAGGGATCTTGGGGTTCATGTCCACAGTCCCCTGAAAGCTGCCACCCAAGTGGATAGAGTTGTTAAGAAGGCATATGTTGTGTTAGCTTTCATTTATAGAGGGACTGAGTTCAAGAGCCATGAAGTTATGCTCCAGCCATACAAAAGCCTGGTTTGGCCACATCTGGAGTATTGTGTCCCGTTCTGGTCGCCTCATTACAGGAAAGATGTGGAAGCATTGGAAAAGGTGCAGAGGAGATTTACCAGGATGTTGCCTGGAATGGAGGGAAGGTCTTGTGAGGAAAGTTTGAGAGAGCTAGGGTTTTTCTCTTCAGAATGACGAAGGATGAGAGGTGACTTGATAGAGGTTTACAAAATGATCAGAGGTATAGATAGAGTGGACAGCCAGAGACTTTTTCCTCGGGTGGAGATAGCTATTACGAGGGGACATAGTTTTAAAGTGAGTGGAGATAGATAAAGGGGAGATGTTGGAGGTAGGTTCTTTACTCAGAGAGTGGTCGAGGCGAGGAATGCATTGCTGGAGAGGGTAGTGGAGTCGACCTCATTAGGGGCATTTAAGCGACTATTAGATAGGCATATGGATGATAGTATAAGGTAGGGGTGGAGGTTAGATAAACCCTAGGTTTAGTGTAAAAGTTCAGCACAACATTGTGGGCTGAAGAGCCTGTACAGTGCTGAACTGTTTGATGTTCTGAATGTTTTTTCAGACAATCACCATGACTTCCTTCTGAATATTGATATTATCTAAACCACCCCCCCCACACCATAATCATATCATCATCCTTGTCCTTCTCAGTGGATAATGATGTGAGATACTCATTAAGGACTTCACTCACTTCCTCCAGCTCCATCCATAAATTCCCTCCTTTGTCCTTTAATCAACCTACCCATTCCCTGGCTGCCCTCTTGCACCTAAATACCAATAAAATGCTTGCTGCTGGGCCTGCTCTGTTCATCCAGCTTCACACCGTGGATCTCAGATTCTCCAGCATCAGAGTTCCTACTATCTCTCTACATATAAAATGCCTTGGGATTCTCCTTAACCCTGTTTGCTGAGGACATTTCATGGCCCTTTTAGCCCTCCTATTTCCCAGTTTAAGTTAATAAAACAAAGAGCTCCTGATGCTGAAACAAAAACAGCAATTGCTGGAGAAACGCAACAGGTCTCACATCATCTGAGGAGAGAAAGCAGAGTTGACGTTTTGAGTCTGGTGTCTCATCATGAGTCTATACTCCTCCCACAGGTGCTGCCAGACCTGCTGCGTTTCTCCAGCCATTTCTGACTTTTTTCTTAAGTTCTTTCCTGCTTCCTTTATGTTCCTCAAAGGCCTTGTGTGATTTCAATTTCCTATACCTGACAGATCCTTACCTTTCATCCTCGTGGGAACGTGCTGGCCCTGAATTCTGATCAACTCTCTTTAAAAGACTCCCACATGTCAGATGTGGATTTACCCTCGAACAGCCCCGATCCCAACTCTAGACAGAGGATCCTGATTGATCAGGATTGTACTGAGTGGATCTGGCACATGCAGTCAGTTTGCTCATCAACCACTCTGTAATTCTTATACCAACTTTAGTGCCAAATAATATCCTGATCATTTTTCTTGCACTAACACTCGACGCTGAGTCACATGAGGATATACAGACATGGGGTTGATCTTAAACAGTGTTTTTTTTCTTTATTCATTCATGGGCTGAGGGTGTCACTGACCAGGCAGCGTTTATTGCCCATCCCTAAATGCCCAGAGGGCAGTTAAGAATCAACCACATTGCTGTGTGCCTGGAGTCACATGTAGGCCAGACCAGGTAATGATGGCAGTTTTCTTCCCGAAGGATGGGTTCCAGACGGGTTTTTCAGACAGTTGGCAATGGATTCATGGTCATCATTAAATTCTTAATTCTAGATTTTTATTGAATTCAAATTCCACCATCTGCCGCGGTGGGATTCAAACCCGGGTCCCTGGACCATTATCTGGGTCTCTGGTTTAACAGTCCAGTGATAATGCCACTGGGCCATCGCCTCCCAGTGACTTAAAGGGCCCCTTATAGCTGAAGATATACACACCAATAACGAAGTGAGTGAAATTGAAGGTGTACAAGAGCCTGGAAGTAGAGGAGGAGAGAGACACCGAAGATTTGTGGGGTTGGAGAACATTTGAGAAATCGAAAAGAGTGAGGTCGCTGAGAGATGTGTAACTGAGGGCACATTGCAAGCATGCACACAGCCAACCAGCCTGTTCTCATCTTCCTATTGAAACCATGAGGTGTCTCTGTTCCCACATCTTTCAAATTGCACCATGTACACTCTATCCCCTTGACTTATCATTTAATGATGTTCTCATCTTCCAAATGCAATCGGGATTTCAGACTGTCTGGTAAGTGATTCAATTCCTTCCTGATTAAAAAAGCAGTGACTGCTCCCCTAGAATGTTTGAAGCCTGTTCACATTTTATTGGTTGTGAAAGATGTTAGCTGGAACTGCCAGAGTTTGGAGAAGTCAGGAAGAGGGCTTATTGTTCACTGTGAAATCAAAACTACATTGGTAAATGGATCAGAGAGTGGCATGAGGCCATTCTGCCCACCTGCTGTTCCCTGTAAGACTTGGCTATCTTCTCCCTGTTTTCCTCACACTATTCCTTTTCAAATTACCATCCTACACCCAGTTGAAAGTCTCAGTTTATTGGTCACGGAAAACTCTGCGGTTAGCAAATTGTAGAGCACGGGAAGAGGCCATTCAGCCCATCAATCCCGTGTAGCTATTTTGAATGATCAATTCAATTAAAGCTACACTCTCTGCTTTTACCCCACAGTCTCCTGCAATATTTCTTCCCCACTATTTTCCCCATTCCACTTCGAAAATTATTACTGATTCGATTTTTAATTTATTACTGTCACATGTACTGAGATACAGTGAAAAATATTATTTTGCATGCTATCCAGGCAAATCATACCTAACATAAGTCCAGCAGGAGAAGAGCATGCACAGTACTGTGTTACTGCTACAGAGAAGAGCTGCAGAGGTTCATTGACTAGTCCGATAACAGCAGGGAAAAAGCTGTTCCTGGAGCTGTTGTTGTGTGTATTCAAACTTTTCTATCTTCTCCCTGATGGAAGATGTGGGAGAGAGTGTAACTGAGACGGGCGGGGGGGAATGGCGGTGTTTGATTATGTCAGCTGCTTTCCCAA